>NC_086447.1:747645661-747929123 GCF_028390025.1 Pseudophryne corroboree
ACATTTTTTTCATTATGCAAATAACATCATGTATTTCTGGCACATCAAATATTTACTTAGAAGGTGGTAAAGGAACCATTGTCACACACAAGAATCCGGTTAACTTTAAAATGAATGTAATAGTATTTAGATCACAACTTTAATGAACAAGTCAATTCTTGATACACGTATCTGATTGCAACATGAGGTGTAACGTTTTGTCATACAGCCAGTCTCCAAGCTGTCCTTGTTTAGGTGGGACATCTTAGAACTTAGATGCTTAAGGACTGTCCTGCTGTCCCACCAGTCAGGGCTTTTGTCCCAGTTGCTTTAAAGATGAGAAGAATATTCTGTTCATGGACATTGTGCAACTACTGTGTATATCACAATAATGCATTAAAAATCTAGCAGGTACATGACTGAAACATTTCTGCTGCCTAAGTTTCACATTTGGGCCATATTGAGCTTCAGTGAGCAAGAACCGGGGAGTGAGCTACCACTAGGCAAAGCACCTTGGTACTAATTCAGCATGGATCGCTATTCTGAGAAATTGCAAATGTATCGATTATCAAACGACTGCGCATGTGCAGTGTTCGTATTGAGCATGCGCGAGTGGTAATAGCGCCAGAAATTGCATCTAGATCATAATTGCAATGCAGCCGCTGTTCAACTGACAGGAAGCCGGCGTATCTCAGCAGGAATCCTGCTATTTTCTGGGTGTCAGAAAAAACGCAGGCGTGCCCAGGTATTTTTGTGGAGGGTCTCTGACCACTTCCAGGCTGTCTCAGTCGCAGATTAGTTGCAGCCTCAGACCTACTTACATTTGCTCCGACGGCAAAAAATCTTTGCTGTTCCAGAAATTGCGTATGCATCTGTGAATGGATAGCACTCTGCAATGAATTCGCAAACTTGCAGGGGGCGTTTTTTCTTCCTGTCGGAGCAGCGCCTTACGATCCATACTGAATTAGGCCCCTAAAACACTAAATGATTAACATAATCTTACCCATTCAGCGTTTCTCTTTTTCACGCAGAAACTAGCCATAGTCCCTTCATCACTGACTGACAGATGGACAAGAGATCGTGATTAATAATATAAACACTTTCTGTCTAGACCTCTTTATTCCCTACATTGCTCTACTTGTAAAAGGTCTCTTGGGTCACAAGATCATACTTATTACACTGCTTGCTGCTGCTCCTCCATATTGTATGCTGGGAGCATGAAGCAGTACTGTGATGTCCCCAAGCAGCATTATGTTCCCTGTCACTGACATGGAGGAGCAGTAACAAGCTGCATAATGTGTATATCACACTAGGGCGGGCTGTACTAAGCCGCTGCGGTAAATCCCGCCACTTACTGCATTGATACTAATCACCTACGTACTAACATATGCGAATAGTATCGCAAAGGACAGCTCTCCTGATAAGAGCTGCCCTTTGTGATAAGCTGCCAGCACTGAGCAGTACTTCCAAGGGAGCCCAGACACCAGCTGCACCCCAGTAGCAGTCCCCAGGGCTCAGCCACGAGAGGAGGGATGGACTTGTGTGCATGTGACGTGTCCGGCAGCCTATGTGGAGTAGATGAGTGTGCGGGTATATCCCGCCCAAAGAACTGCACACAGCTGACACTGGGGTACATAGAATTTCCAGGCTAAGTGACTGGTGAGTGATTTGGAGGGAAGACCATGTGGCAGTGTCAGCCCTTCCATGTACCTCAGGCAGCAGGGTGAGAAGAGGCACAGGGTGAAACTTCACCAAGGATGCAGAATAACCTAGTTCCATAACAACATAACACAAACTTCTAGGCCTGTGCAATTCTGCTTATCCTCATGGTAGACACAGCCACCAGCTCTTTCCTTCATATAATAGCTAAATGTAAATGATTATGTGACGGACAATCTCGTTACCTTCTTTTGTTCACACATTCCTTCAGGGATCCACCGACGGAAGGGGAGCTAATGTCTTTTCCGACGATCTTCACGGATTCAATACACTACTCCTCAATCGACCACGACGGCTTATTAGAGTCAAGAATTTACACCTGGTTCACCAGATAGATTTGTTTTATTAAACTGGAATCGTAGTTGCAGGTCTGGTGTCTTACTGATAACAACGCATGAATACAATACAACTTAACGTTATACTATTTACTTTACTCTGGAAAGATCAAGGGCTCTTTAACAATTATGGATAATAGCAATAACGATACTCTATACTTTCTAGTACTACCAGATCATTTCTACTATAACAAAATGCTATTTTACTTCTGCTCCCAGACCAATACCCCCCCGCTGATCAGCAATAGCTAACTTTCCTTTCCGCCAGCGCAACCACCCCGGTCCGTTTGTCCTTCCCCAAAGTTCAGCTGATTAAATGAACGTTGGTGCACGTTGGGTACCTTAGGTGGATGTCATACAAACAACAGGAGGCTCGTTTTTTTTGTTGTGGGAGTTATTAATAGGTAAAATCCCAACAGGAGTTGAGTATATGGACATGCATATAATATTCCGGGTACAATAAAGGCTTCAGGCTAAACTGTGAGCTATAATCCGCCGGATAGGCTAGGTCTATATGATAGGGTCAATGACAATCAGAACTTTCTATGCTGCGGGTATGGTCAGTGCTCACTACCACACACATTAATCGCTTGGTATCATCTTTTCCGTTTAGTGTTCGCGTTATGATGGAGAACCGGCTCGATTAATTACGTGACGGGATGCTACTGGAAGAAAGGAGTACCGGCAAAGGTCAGTCTATTCTAAGTAGCGGTTTCCAATATCAAGGCCACTCCACTCTACGGAAGCAACGTTCTGGATTCTCTCTCTCTCTCTCTCTCTTCACCCGAGCAAGGTTGGGTGTCACACTTAATAGCTGAGAGGGGTTATTAGATTAGCTGAGTCATACTTAAGCAGCTGAGAGAGAGTTAATTTTACTGAAGCAGCTGAGAGGTAGTAAGAAGCTGTTTGACTTCGTGTGCTGTCTCTTAATAACGGAGAGGTGTTATGTGAGTGGCTGAGTCAGTGTACTGTACTTAGGCAGCTGAGAGATATTAAGAAGCTGTTTAACTGTTTAACTCAATGTGCTGTCTCTTAGTAACTGCGAGGTATTAGGCTGCTGACTGACTCAGTGTGTGGGCTGTGACGATACAATCCTACCTCTCCTGCAGAGTCTCATTAATTTCTTGCTTTCATTTGCTCCGCTGACCTGGGCGTCACTTAGCGGCCACAACTCCTCCCTCTAACCTGTCTCTGTCCTGGGGGCGTTGATCCTGAGTGCTGCCGCCTCCCAGTCTCTGTCTGTGGCCACCTCCCGGTCTCCGCCTCCCGCACGTCACCGGACCTCTGTACCTCCGTCCTGCGAGCCGCCGCCGCAGCTTCCCCGCTGGTTCCTGACTACAGCGGCCGGGCGCAGCTTTATCCAAGGGGTAGACGAAGGGAATCAGAGATCACCGGCCGCCGATCACTGAAGCCAGGTACTCGATCCTCTCCTCCACTGCTCACTTCAGCTCCTGCTTCTCTCTCCTCAGCGGTTCTAACCGCTGCCGCCCGCTCCTCCTGTTTTTAACTGTTCTCTCCTAGTTCCCCGGATCTTTCCCGCCGGGGACACGAGCCACTCAGAACGGACACGCGGAAGGTGCTGCCGCAGTAGCCCCCACGTGCCAGCCCGCTTTGCCCTGTTCCCATACCGCGGCAATGTACAGTTCAGGGGCTATAACACTGGGGTTACCATTCTATTAAATAAACACTAAATAAACACTTATTTATTGAACATCCTGGGGTAATTCACTGTGAGGCATCACAATTAGACAGTTGATGTTACACGGCTAAATGATAGACGAACACTTACACTCAAAGAGGGTAAGTTTTACTAATTATTCAATACAGTGGATACAGTAAAAGTCCTAGATATCTTCCAGAAGAGTTTAGGAGGTTATACAATTGCCAACTGTCCCTAAATTCAGGTCCATTGCAATTGTCTTTTTTTCTGCACATTGGATGCGTTTGTCACTATTATTGTACTGTATGAATGCTTACAAAGACATAATTATTGGGTTCATAGTGCACCAAGGGTCTGATATCCTAGACCAGGCACGCAGAGGTGTCTCTGAAATTAATTTTAAAATATTCCTAACTAACTACAAGAAGGGCCACTTACCTGTACTAACTGGCATTACCAGTTCTGCTCTCTAGCTCACCGGGCATCAGGCGTGCAGATATTTGTGCTGGCATATTAAATAAGGGGAGTGGATACTTAGCAGAGACATCATATACACTAAAGCATTCATAACTGATTTTGAGGAGGTCATGCATATTTGGCAACCCACCACCAGCTTATAGCAATGCCCAAAAGACTATTGACTCTGATATTTTATAGGTAATAAAGAAGCTCAGTTCCACTTCATATCAAAGGTAAAGTCAGGAATCATATTTAAGGTTCATTTGACTGGGGTCTTTTTTTGTCATAATTATTTATGACCCACTCTTTTGGATGTCCTCAGCTTTAAAGTTTGCTTAAAGGCTAGAACAACCTACAGCCAATCAGAATGGTCACAGCAGCACAGGTTGCGAGAGACAGTGACCTGCTCACTAGTGTCATTGTATAATTGAAGGCATGGCGGAATCTCATAGGAGTATTGTCATCATGCATTGCCGTTTCTAGCGGTGGGTGAGCCGTGCAACCGCACGGGGCACCCGCCGCGGCACTTTGCAGGTCCTTTTCCCCCTCCTCCCCCTTCCCGAGTAATCCTGTTCGGGGGGCGGAGTTTCGCAAAATGATGCGGTTGCGTCGTGACGTCACGATGCAATCGCGTTATTCCGCGAAACTCCGCCACCCGAACAGGAGTACAGATGACAAGAGGAGGGGGAGCCAGCTGGAAGGAGGAGGCAGCCGGCACGGGCCGAAGAGCGGGAAGAGCGTCTTCATACTGTATGTAAGTATTCTCTCTCTCTCTCCCTCCCCCCCCCCTCCCTCTCCCTTCCTCTCCCCCCACTTGACACTTGCCTGCAATGCTGTGTAAAATGGGGACTCTTGCCTGCAATGCTGTGTAAAATGGGGACTCTTGCCTGCAATGCTGTGTAAAATGGGGACTCTTGCCTGCAATACGGTGTAAAATGGGGACTCTTGCCTGCAATACTGTGTAAAATAGGGACTCTTGCCTGCTGTACTGTGTAAAATGGGGACTATTGCCTGCTGTACTGTGTAAAATGGGGACTATTGCCTGCTGTACTGTGTAAAATGGGGACACGTGCCTGCCGCAATGTGTAAAATGGGGACACGTGCCTGCCGCAATGTGTAAAATGGGGACTCGTGCCTGTATACTGTGTAAAATGGGGACTCTTGCCTGCAATACTGTGTAAAATGGGGACTCTTGCCTGCAATACTGTGTAAAATGGGGACTCGTGCCTGTATACTGTGTAAAATGGGGACTCTTGCCTGCAACACTGTGTAAAATAGGGACTCTTGCCTGCAATACTGTGTAAAATGGGGACTATTGCCTGCTGTACTGTGTAAAATGGGGACTATTGCCTGCTGTACTGTGTAAAATGGGGACACGTGCCTGCCGCAATGTGTAAAATGGGGACTCGTGCCTGTATACTGTGTAAAATGGGGACTCTTGCCTGCCGTACTGTGTAAAATGGGGACACTTGCCTGCCGTACTGTGTAAAATGGGGACTCGTGCCTGCCGTACTGTGTAAAATGGGGACTCGTGCCTGCCGTACTGTGTAAAATGGGGACACTTGCCTGCCGTACTGTGTAAAATGGGGACTCGTGCCTGCCGTACTGTGTAAAATGGGGACTCGTGCCTGCCGTACTGTGTAAAATGGGGACTCGTGCCTGCCGTACTGTGTAAAATGGGGACTCGTGCCTGCCGTACTGTGTAAAATGGGGACTCGTGCCTGCCGTACTGTGTAAAATGGGGACTCGTGCCTGCCGTACTGTGTAAAATGGGGACTCGTGCCTGCCATACTGTGTAAAATGGGGACTCGTGCCTGCCGTACTGTGTAAAATGGGGACTCGTGCCTGCCGTACTGTGTAAAATGGGGACTCGTGCCTGCCGTACTGTGTAAAATGGGGACTCGTGCCTGCCGTACTGTGTAAAATGGGGACACTTGCCTGCCATACTGTGTAAAATGGGGACTCTTGCCTGCCGTACTGTATAAAATGGGGACACGTGCCTGCCGTACTGTGTAAAATGGGGACTCGTGCCTGCCGTACTGTGTAAAATGGGGACTCGTGCCTGCCGTACTGTGTAAAATGGGGACACTTGCCTGCCATACTGTGTAAAATGGGGACTCTTGCCTGCCGTACTGTATAAAATGGGGACTCGTGCCTGCCGTACTGTATAAAATGGGGACTCGTGCCTGCCGTACTGTGTAAAATGGGGACTCGTGCCTGCCGTACTGTGTAAAATGGGGACACGTGCCTGCCGCAGTGTGTAAAATGGAGACTTTTTTTTCCCTGTGGTGGGCATGATGATATCAGATGAGGCCACGCCCATTTTAATGAGGCCACACACCCTTTCCGGGAGCGCGTGCGCCTTTGGCGCTTGCTTGCTTTTTCTTTTTCTATCTATGGGGGGGGGGGGGGGCATATATATATTTTTTTAATGTCAATGGGTGGGGGGGGGGGGGGCGCATTTTGAAATCTTGCACTGGGAGCCAAATTGACTAGAAACAGCCCTGTCATCATGTGACTGTAGAGGGCAAGCCACTGACTGGCAGATACTGAGAAGGAGCAGGGTCACTGATAGCACTTCATGTCATATCGATGCAGGGAGAATGTATGAGCAAAGTACGTTCACCAGGCTTGTGTAATATTTTATCACTTTATATTACTGAATCCTATGAAGCATGTATGCGTTAACGCCAGGGATTTCCAAGTGCTTATATCTTACCCCACTCAATAACGTTATCTTGCTGTGTTTCTGTTCTTTTGCCAGCGCAAGACACCGAAAAGAGCAACATTCCATTTCTCCAGACCACCCATGACGGCCCCACTTCTGTTTTTCCTGGCTGCCAGCCCATTACACACAGTGTCTTTTTTCAGGAATTACAGACAGCTTCATATATTTTTTGTTAATGATAATTACAATTTGACAGTACATGTTTTCTCTAGACTGTTTAAATACCATGGCAAATCTTAGCTACACATGCAATAAAAGCTATGAGAAATAGAATTAGATTCAGTTTTAATATTTATATCATTTCCACAGTTACTGCTCAAGTATGTTATACTGTATGCACACTCAGGCTGGTTATTACATAGGGCATCATATTTAGCCAGCCATACTGTACATGCCTCCATTAGGACATTTGTGGCTCCATGTAAAAGCCTTTCTGGAGGTGCAGGAATATTGTGCAAGTCTGCCCTTTTTTTTTAAAGCAGCAATCATTTACTAGGCAAAAACTTCTAACAATTGGTTTATCTTGTTAGACAGAAGGAGGCTAAGAAGGTAATCAGATGTGCTAAGGCACAAGCAGAGGAGAAAATGTCCAAATCAGTAGGTAAAGGAGGCAATATATAAACGAAAGGTGAAAAACAAAAGGCGAAATAATAAGACTAAAGACAGAGAGTGGGAGTCTTGTTGAGGGAGACAATGTAATAATAGCAGATCATCTTCATAATTATTTGTGCTCAGTATTCACTACTGAAAGAGAGGGGAAGGGGCTACAGTATAGTTATAAAAATTAGGTAGAATCCAGTACATTTACAGAGGAGAATGCCCTAAAACTGAAAGTGGATAAATCAATGGAACCAGATGGTATACATTCAAGGATACTAAAAGAGCTTAAAGGGGTGCTGGTAGCACAAGTAACAGAATTATTCAACCAATTACTAGGTACAAGAGAAATTCCAGAGGACAGCAAAAGAGCGAACGTAGTCTCACTGCACAAAAGTGGAAGCAAGAAAGGCATGCAACTACAGACCAGTGAGCCTTACATCAGTAGTAGGTAAATTGATGGAAACACTCTTAAAAGAAAAAGTTGTAGAATATCTCAAATCCAGCAATTTACAGTATCCCAAGCAGCATGGATTTACTAGGGGGATATCATGTCAAAAATTTTTATTGATTTTTCTGATGGATGATAAAAGTAATAGATCAAGGGGGAAGAGGGCAAATATGTAGCTTATCTAGACATTATTAAGGCTTTTGACACTGTCCCACATCGCAGACTGTTAAATAAACTTGAAAGCTTGGGATTGGATTCCAAGATGGTTGAATGCATTCACTGAGGGAAAGGCTACCAGTTGAGTACCCCAGGGATCTGTACTTGGACCAGTGCTTTTTAATATCCTTATTGCTGACATGTCAGGAATCAGCGTTCAGTGGTATTTCACCAGCACGCTGGTGCGCGGGCCTATTGAGGTCATGACCCCAGCTTGATGCTGTATGTGTGCCCAGTCCACGGTGCACAGAACCCACTACCTCTGTGCACCCCTGAATTCCATCTGGCATGTGCCCCGCTGTGTTCTGCCATCTGCACTGCATGGGCACCACCATGACACTGGCGGTCAGCTGATTCAGTAACATCCAATCCTGCGCTGTGTCTGCACACGACTTAATCCTCCAATGGCTGCTGGCCAGGGGGTATAAAGCCAGAACACTGGCTCAGTATCATTGCCTTGAACAACACATTGCGTCCAGTGCATAGCATCTCCTGGCTCCTGTCTTCTGAGATTTCCTTGTGTCAGCTCTTCCGTGGAACTACAGGCACCAGCCATCCAGCTCGGCCACAGCTCCTTCTACCGTCTGCTACCACAACTATTTGCAGTGAGAGACTCTCTCCAGGTGCTGCCTTTCCATACTCACCTGTGTGTTATTACTCTGCATCAGCACTGTGCTATTCCACCTGCACTAAAGCATCCTGCTTAAAGCTACCAACTGTCTCCTGCAAATAGCTAAGCCTGGCTCTGTGGTTGTTATGCATTGCCAATTGACTGTGTGGTCCTGTCACATATTACTATCTGTTTCCAGGCCAATTATCAGTGTTACCAACTGACTGTACTATCCTGTTACAAATCATCATCGGTTTCCAGGCCGATTGTCTGTTGTACTACGTACCTGCAAATTATTGTTTCAAGTTGCCATTGGCTTCCAGGCCGACTATCGATATTGCCAAGTATCTGTGTAAAGTTCAGTTCATGTTGCCATCGGTTTCCAGGCCCACCATCGTTATTTGTCAGTTGTTATCAGTTTCCAAACCGACCGATTATATGTGACTGCTTATCTAAAGACTCTGTCAGCCTCCACGCTGAGATACACCTGTATTTGCCATTGCTCCAGTGATCATTACATTTTCTGTCTGCTCTCAATAAACCTCATTGCGCACATGCGCAGTAACTTATTGCACCATCTGTTATGAGCCACGGCTGTGGCTCATTCCTGTTTTGCAGTTCTGTTTTGTATTTCATGTTATACTTCTGTTTATGTTCCCCGTAGGTGTCATGGGGTGCTCGGAGCTCACCCTTAAGGAGGGGATACTGTAACTGTTATGAACCACAGGTAGTGGTTCATTCCTATTTTATGTTTATAAAGTTGTCTTGCATGCCAGGATTTCCTGTTGCTCTGTTTTAGAATACTCTTGTCTGCTGCCGCTGGTGAGTCTGTGTAATTGCAGCTTGTTCCCTTGTGTTCAGCCTCACCTGGCTGCTAATTGCATCTGGTCAGTTGGAATCATCAACAAGGCAGCTGCATGGGATTATTAATTAGGCCTCTCTGTTATATGCTGGCTGTTTGCAATTCACAGATGCTGGTGATATTCCTGGGTTTTCAGTCTGCTTGAGTTCTGAGCTTGGTTCCTGCTAGTTCCTGAGCTTCCTGTGTCAGTCCCTGTGTCGATTCCTATGTCTGATCCCGTGTCCTGCCGTGAGGCGTTCCTGTCCTGAGGTCCAGTACCTTTGCCTGTGCAAGTTTCTGGCTTCTTGGTGTCCACCGGTCTGTCGTTTGGGATTCTGCCTGTCCTCCAGTTCTGAGAGTCTGTGTCAGCAGCATTGGGAGTTCCTGTCCGTTTGCCAGTATTCGTAGCGGTTCCGTGAGTAGCGGCACAGCCGCGTCCGTTGGCGTAGGCCGCTGTATTCCCTTATTATTTCTGTCACTGGTGTTTTGCAGAGGGTTCTGCTTATGCTGTCACCGCCGGTACACGAGTATTGTGTCGGTGTGTGGTCAGCATTTCCTTTGTTGTTCTTTTCCTTTGGCGGCAAGCCGCACATACTTTGGTTTTAGGTTAAAAAAAAAAAAAAAAACAACAAAGGAAATGCTGACCACACACCGACACAATACTCGTGTACCGGCGGTGACAGCATAAGCAGAACCCTCTGCAAAACACCAGTGACAGAAATAATAAGGGAATACAGCGGCCTACGCCAACGGACGCGGCCGTGCCGCTACTCACGGAACCGCTACGAATACTGGCAAACGGACAGGAACTCCCAATGCTGCTGACACAGACTCTCAGAACTGGAGGACAGGCAGAATCCCAAACGACAGACCGGTGGACACCAAGAAGCCAGAAACTTGCACAGGCAAAGGTACTGGACCTCAGGACAGGAACGCCTCACGGCAGGACACGGGATCAGACATAGGAATCGACACAGGGACTGACACAGGAAGCTCAGGAACTAGCAGGAACCAAGCTCAGAACTCAAGCAGACTGAAAACCCAGGAATATCACCAGCATCTGTGAATTGCAAACAGCCAGCATATAACAGAGAGGCCTAATTAATAATCCCATGCAGCTGCCTTGTTGCATGATTCCAACTGACCAGATGCAATTAGCAGCCAGGTGAGGCTGAACACAAGGGAACAAGCTGCAATTACACAGACTCACCAGCGGCAGCAGACAAGAGTATTCTAAAACAGAGCAACAGGAAATCCTGGCATGCAAGACAACTTTATAAACATAAAATAGGAATGAACCACTACCTGTGGTTCATAACACCATCCTTGTTTCCTCCACCGCACCAACACTGACCCACTAGTGCCCCCTCCAGGAACAGACATAGACCTGACATGACATTGCAAGTGTTATTGAAGGATATTAATACATAGATTACAAAGATTGTACAAAGAATGGCAACTAAACTGGTGCATGGCCTACATCACAAAATTTACCCGGAAAGACTGAAACATCTTAATATGTATAGTTTGGAGAGAGAAGGGAAATAGGGGCTATGATAGAAACTTTCAAAAATATCAAAGGTTTTAACAAGGTGCAGGAGGGAGACATTCTTCAAAGGAAGAGAACTGATAGAACACGAGAACATGTACTGAAACTAGAGGAAGGTAGGTTCAGGGAAATTTGAGGAAAAATTACTTCACAGAAAGGGTAGTGGACAAGTGCAGAAAGGGTAGTGGACAAGTGGAATTACCCCCCCCCCCCCTCCCTACATCGGAGGTGGTAGAAACTAAATTTAAACATGCTTGGGATAGGCATAGGGTTATCCTTACAAATAAGGATCACATAGAATTTGAGGTAACAATATGGTTAAAAAAAGGGGCAGACTAGATGACGCAAAGTGGTTTTTATCTGCTGTCAAATTCTCTGTTTCAATGATGCATTTAATTAGAGGACTCAGGCCTGCCACAGCAGATCTCCAAGAAGGGTTTGAAAGTTCTAAATATTTATAATAAAGTCTTTAAAGATACTGAAAAGGCCTAGCTCCATATTTGTTGCAAGATTGCTATCATGGCACCTAAGTTTCCCTTTACAATGCTTTCCACAATCCTAATGCCCATATTTTTCCAAAATAAACAAAAAGTTAAAGGGTGTGCTAAAACAACATCTGAATCATCGAACATCCAAAGATGAGATGAGTATGATGCCAAACTAGACAACCTAAAAGTGAAATCTATAATTGTTCCGGATTTCTCATGAATAACTAACCTCTCCTTTGGTTTAGGAACTTACAGCTCTTCTGCAGCAATGAAAAAGAAGCTTGTCTTGGCCAGTGGAGTACTGATGATGAAGAAGGTCTTACAGACTACTTAATCAAAATGTGAAATCTTTGGTTCATCACGCAAGGCTTTAGTATACCGCCGAGTTGGCGAAAGGATGGTGCAGAGTTTATTTACTAAGCAGCGGTTTATAAAAGCCATCGCTTTCTGATGTGTTTAAGCCCAAATTTTAAAAGATCAATGATGTTAATAGCAAAACACCTCAGGCAGTACCATGCAATACTCACTGATCTACACCTGGTTGGTCATGGGTTCACTCTACAGCAAGAATATGGCCCAAACATACCTCCAGGTTGTAACAGAACTACCTTTAAGCAAAATAACAAGACAGCAAGCTTCAAATCACCCTCAGGGTGCCCGTTAAACCACGAGTCACAGAACTGGAGCAGTGAATACAGTAGGTTTATTGTGGGAAATTCCAATGGTATCAGACTGCAGGTAAACTTCATATGCAGACAAACCTAGAAAACACAGATTACTGGAAACTGCATGAATACTGGGGATGTGGGTACCTAAGCAATGCAGATATATTTGATGAACTTGTCTAGTCTTATAAACTTTGCAGAGCAGATGAGCCTGAAAACTTGAATAGTAATAACAGCAGCAGAGTCCAAAAACAAAAAGCAGAATGGTAACCTGATTAATGGCAGAGTTCCTTTAGCTTGGCAGCCACAGAAGCTCACAGCGACATACACAGGTGCATGTGTCCAGGAATCTTGGCAAGGCAAAACATGAAATAAAAGTCCAAACTGAAGTTTCTTGGCTTGGGAGATCCATAAAACATGAAGAGGTAGCACTAATGACCCACCCCTAAATGCTGGGCTCAGACAGACTAAATAGGCAGCTGCTAGGTGTAGTCCATGCTGGTAATGATAACATCCATTACCCAACACCTCAGCGCCGAACAGAGTCCAAAGAGCAGCACCTCTGGTAAGGATCGGTACTGCAGCTCACGTAGCAGGATCCTCTGGGAAACATACTGCCGGGAAAACACAATAAAACAGAAAGAATTCTAACATTAAACTCCATTAAGTTAATGTAGGATGAGCTGTATAGAAGGGTAACAGCACAGCAAACTACTGTACAAGTGCAGCACATTTGTAGGACCTACTGTAATAGTGTAGGAAAGAACTTACCAAACAGAATGTCACTAGTAGTTCCCAAACTCAGTCCGGAAAGTGCCATAACAGTGCAGCTTTTAAGAATATCCATGCTTGAGCGCAAGTTACTTATTTAGAATGTAAGCATTTACGAGCAGGGCCCTCTTCCCTCAAGTGTTTTTTTGTATCTTTCTTAACCTATCTTCTTTTCAATCCGCCCTTTGACGGCACCAAATCCCTCTGTTTTCTGCAGCCCTGATACTTATTTCAGTGTGGTCTGCTGACACAGCTATGTTCATATACCCTGTACGTGTCCTATATTGTATTGAATTGTAAGTCACTGTCTTCATGTTTTGCTTGTTTGTTTACTCTGTAATTGGGCGCTGCGGATCCCATGTGGCACCATATAAATAAAGGATAATAATAATAATAATTAGTACCTCTTTCAATTTCATTTAACCATCTGTGCTCAACCAAGGTTATCCTTAAAACCTGGACTGTCAGGATGCATTGAGAAGCGAGTTTGTGAACCACTGTGTTAGGTGGCTATACCTTCAAAAGGTGGCTACCTTGAGAAGTCAAAAATTTTGAGTAATTTTATTAACCACTTGCGTGGTGCAACCACACCAGACTGTGTGTTATCTGACCTGGTTGCAAACAATGTGACCAGTCTGAAACACATAGTAGCTGTCTACCGGAAGATAATCTTCCTGCAACCACCAGTCACAAGGGGACCTCCCGATTCCCCTCCATCCCTGCATTCTCCCCCCAGTGTCTGCCATGCTGCCGATCACTGCTGAATAGTCAGGACCTAGTGTGTACCTGGTAGGTACAGCCGCTGGGGAAATCAAAGTCGCAATGTTCCAGTGTTTGAAAAAACAATATTTTACAACTGTTCAAAATAATAATAAATTATTTTTTTAATAAAAATTATTTTGGAAAAGTTTTAAATATACGGGGCCGGATGTAATGCCACCCGAGTTCGGTGCTCGTGCGGGATGCCGGCCGAACTTGGATGTTTTTTTAAAGGGGCAATCACTAACAAGGCATGGTTTTGCCTTATAAGGGATTGCCCCTTTAAAAAAACTTCTGCGTTCGGCCAGCATCCCGCACGGCTGTCGAACTCAGGCAGCATGGTCTACCATTCTTATAAAAATACCCTGGACACTGCCAAACAAACATATTTCCAAACTCTTATCTCTGCTCAAGCCTCTAACCCCAAACGACTCTTTAATACATTTAAATCACTTCTGAATCCTCCCGCACCTACCACACCCGCCATTATCAAGGCACAGGATCTTGCTTCCTACTTCAAGGAGAAGATTGATAAGATCCGAGATGAAATGGTATGCTCTTCGGCAGCCAGTGACCTGCTCCGTTCTTTACCTGAACCCTCTGGCACTCTTTCTTCATTTGATCCCACAAGTGAAGATGAAGTATCATCACTCTTCTCATCCTGCTTCTCTACTACCTCTCCTCTTGATCCTTTACCCTCACAAATAAGTAAAGCTCTGTCTCTGGTGCTCATCCCTACCTTAACTAACATCTGTAATCTCTCTCTCTCTACTGGTATTTTTCCTTCACTCTTCAAGCATGCAGTGATTACTCCCATTTAAAAAAAACGAAATTCTGACCCTAATGCTCTCTCAAACTACCGCCCTATCTCTCAGGTACCTTGTCTCTCTAAGCTACTTGAGAGACTTGCCTACACTCGACTCACACACTTTCTTAACTCATACACTTTATTGGACCCACTTCAGCCAGGCTTCCGTTCCCAACATTCCACAGAGACAGCACTGACTAAAGTGGTTAATGATTTGGTCACTACGAAGTCTAAAGGCCACTACTCACTACTTATTCCTCTAGATCTATCTGCTGCATTTGACACTGTAGACCATTCTCTTCTCATACAGACACTACAATCCCTAGGTCTTAAAGACACAGCCCTTTCTTGGTTCCTATCGTACCTATCTAATCGCTCCTTCAGTGTTCGCTTCTCTGAATCTACCTCCTCTTCGCTACCTCTTTCAGTTGGAGTACCGCAAGGCTCAGTCTTGGGTCCTCTGCTTTTCTCTATCTATACCTCATCTCTTGGGAAACTAATCAGCTCTTTTGGTTTTCAGTATCATCTGTACGCAGATGATACTCAAATCTACCTATCCTCCCCTGACTTGTCCCTATCTGTACTGGACCGTGTCACTGAATGCCTTTCTGCCATTTCATCCTGGATGACATCTTGCCACCTCAAACTGAATATTTCAAAGAAAGAGTTAATTATATTTCCACCGGCCAATAGTATGTACCAACCTGATATCTCTATCACTGTTGAAAACTCGACTATCTACCCTACCCCAAAAGCTCGCTGCCTAGGTGACATCCTTGACTCTGATCTGTCCTTTGTTCCCCACATTCAATCTGTCTCAAGATCATGTTACATGCATCTAAAAAACATATCCAAAATACGACCATACCTTACACAAGACACTGCAAAAACTCTAATCCACGCTCTCATTATCTCCCGCATTGATTATTGCAATAGTCTCCTAACTGGTCTTCCCAAAACGAGACTCTCACCACTACAATCCATTATGAATGCAGCGGCGAGGCTCATCTTCCTCGCTAGACGTTCATCGTCTGCAGATCCACTCTGTCAGTCCCTCCATTGGTTACCTGTACTCTACCGCATTCAATATAAAATACTTTTACTCACACACAAGGCCACTAACCAAACTACACCAACGTACATCACTTCACTTATCACAAAATATCTCCCAACCCGACCTCTTCGCTCTTCACAAGACCTGCGTCTCTCATCCACACTCATTACTCGCTCCCACTCACGACTGCAGGACTTTCATCGGGCTGCACCCACTCTGTGGAATGCCCTACCACGCACAATAAGACTCTCCTCTAGTCTCCAAACCTTCAAGCGTTCCCTGAAAACTCACCTCTTTAGGCAAGCGTATCAAATTCCAGAACCGCCCACATAACTTTCATAAACCTTCCTATCAAATTGCATCCACTCTGTACAGTCCACACATATCCTCACATGTCTTCTCATTCTATGCAATAGATAGGCATATGTACACAAGGAAAGGTGCTATTTCCCTATAGATTGTAAGCTTGCGAGCAGGGCCTTCCTACCTCTATGACTGTTATCACCCAGTTTGTTATTGTTATTTCAAATTGTAAAGCGCAACAGAATTTGCTGCGCTATATAAGAAACTGTTAATAAATAAATAATAATTGTTTGACCTAATATACTGTAATCATAAAAAAATTACACTTTGAGTGTTTTTTGGGGAAAAAATTGGCAGTTAAGTGGTTAAATAAAATGATTCTACCATTTATCTTTTATATAAATTTGGTTATTTGTTCTATACTTTCATTTCAGAGGGCAATGAGGCATTGAACTGCGTAAATTTGAATAAAAACTAGAAAATGGGGGTGTCAGAGATTGGACCATATTACTAGCAATTTGTGGCCAAAGACATTGCAGATTTTAATTTGCAGCCCATAGAGTTAAACAAGGAAATGTATCATATCAGAATCAGAATCAGCTTTATTGGCCAGGTATACTTGCGTATACTAGGAATTTGTCTTCGGTTTGCTATACAACAGCCAAGTAGGTAACAGGTAAGCAGGTGTGTGTGTGTGTGTGTGTGTGTGTGTGTGTGGGGGCAAGTAAAGTTACACAGATAGGTATACCGTAGGGACACAAGTTAGTTACATGTACGTCTAGTCAGTCAATGTTCAGGAGTTCAGCAGGCGGACCGCTTGGGGAAAGAAACTTTTGAGGCTTCTGGTGGATCTGGCGGGGACAGCCCTGTAACGCCTGCCTGAAGGAAGCAAGTTAAACATGCTGTGGCCGGGGTGTAGCTGGTCTTTTACTATCTTCATTGCCCGCTTTTTAGCTCTGGACAAGTACAGGTCCTGGACTGAGGGAAGGTCGGCCCCGATGATCTTCTCTGTGGTTCTGACCACCTTTTGGAGCCTGCATCTGTCCCTCGCGCTGGCGGAGCTGTACCATACGAGTATCGAGGAGCACAGTACCGACTCCACAATCGCGGAGTAGAAGAGGAGCAGAAGCTTCTGTGGGATGTTGAACTTCCTTAGTTGCCTGAGGAAGAACAACCTCTGCTGCGCTTTCCCAACAGTGGTGTCAGCGTTGGGTCCCTGGAGATTGTGGTCCCTAGAAACTTGAAGGAGTCCACTAGCGATACCACACTGTCAGCAATCGTTAGCGGAGGTGCACTAGATGACTTCTTCCTGAAGTCCACTATCATCTCGACAGTTTTGAGGGGGTTGAGCTCAAGGTTGTTGTGGATGCACCACTGGGCCAGCCGGTCTACTTCCCGTCTATAGGCCGATTCGTCCCCATCCTTGATGAGGCCGATGACGGTGGTGTCATCGGCGAATTTGATGATCCTTACTGATTGCGCCTCTGAGGTACAGTCATTTGTGTACAGGGAGAAGAGCAGGGGTGAGAGGACACAGCCCTGAGGGGCCCCTGTACTAATGGACCGCGCTTGAGAGGTGAATTCCCCCGCTTTCACCACCTGTGTCCTATCTGTCAGGAAGTCTATTATCCATGAACAGGTAGCTTCTGGGACCCCTAGGTGAAGTAATTTTGGGTGGAGGATGCTGGGGACGATTGTATTGAAGGCCGAGCTGAAATCGACAAACAGGACCCTCGCGTAGGTACCGGGAATGTCTAGGTGCTGTAGAATGTAGTGCAGGCCCAGGTTGACTGCATCCTCGACACATCGATTCGAGCGATAGGCGAACTGCAGGGAGTCCAGTTGGGGGCCAGTCACAGTTTTCAGGTGATTCAAAACCAGACGCTTGAACGTTTTCATGACCACAGACGTCAGTGCTATCGGCCTGTAGTCGTTCAGGTTCGTGATAGTGGGTTTCTTGGGGACCGGGACTATAGTAGACCTTTTGAGGCAGGAAGGGACTTTCTGTAGCTCCAGCGATTTATTGAAGATCTTGGTGAATATGGGGGCGAGCTGACCCGCACATGCTCTTAGGGCAGATGGTGACACTCCGTCAGGACCCGGAGCTTTCCTGGTTTTGGCCCTTTTGAACAATGCCTCCACCTCTTCTTGGGTGACTTGCAGTGCCTGGGGTTGGCCGTCGGTGTTCGGGGCATCGTAGAGGTGATTGTTTGGGTTGCAGGGGACTTCTTTTGCGAACCTACAATAAAAGTGGTTCAGTTCATCTGCAAGGTCTTGGTGCATGGCGGTGGACTTTGATGTTTTCCTATAGTTGGTTATGGATTGCATTCCTTTCCATACAGATACGGGGTCATTGGTGGAGAGATCGTTTGTCAGCTTGTCCGAGAACCGCTTTTTTGCTAGCCTGATTCCTTTAGTCAGAGAGTTCCTAGTACGGTTGTATAGTGCTCCGTCACCGCTGCTATAGGCCTCCTCTTTGGCTCGACGAAGTTGCCTGAGCTGGGCATTGAACCAGGGCTTGTTGTTGTTGTAAATGCGGTAAGTCTTGGTAGGTACACACATGTCCTCACAGTAGCTGATGTAGGATGTGACAGTGTCTAAGTCAAGTCATTCAGGTCAGTTGCCGAGGCTTCAAAGACCCCCCATTCCGTGCAGTCAAAGCAGGCCTGGAGCTTCATCTTGGCCTCATTGGTCCATTTCTTAACAGTCTTAACGACAGGCTTAACTGCTCTCACCTTCTGTGTATAGGTAGGGAGTAGGTGGACGAGGCAGTGGTCAGATAGGCCGAGTGCAGCACGCGGGATAGACCGGAAGGCAGACTTGAGGGTAGTGTAGCAGTGATCAAGGGTGCGCCCTTCTCTAGTGGGACACGTGACTTGTTGTTTGTACTTAGGTAGCTCCTTGCTCAGGTTAGTTCTGTTGAAGTCACCCAGTACTATAAGCAGAGAGTCTGGGTGTTTTTGTTCTATGTCAGATACACATATGGCCAGGTGGTGCAGGGCTTCGTGCGCGCAGGCGAGGGGGGGGATGTACACTCCCACAAGGACAATTGAGGCAAATTCCCGGGGGGAATAGAAGGGGTTGCAGTTGATACTCAGCATCTCCAGGTGAGGGCTGCATGATTTGCCTATGATCGTGACATTGGTGCACCATCCATCGTTGATGTAGAAGCAGATGCCACCACCCTTCGTTTTTCCTGAGAGAACCTTGGAGCGATCGGCCCTGAAGAGACTGAAGCCCGGCAGAGACATCGGGTTGTCTGCAATATGGTCGTCCAGCCACGTCTCCGTAAAGCAGAGGACGGATGACCCTGTAATGCCTGACCCTGCGCTGCCCAGAAGGAGGGACAATTCGTCGAACTTGTTTGCCAGTGAGCGCACATTCGAAAGCAGGATCGCGGGAAGTGCAGACCGGTGCCCTCGCCGCCGCCGCCACCTCACTAGGGCGCCTGTGCGTCAGCCTCTCCTCTGAGTCCAGGTCCTTCTACTAGGGCCGACATGAGGGCCTCCGTCATTCTCTTTCCGGGGCCGGTGATCCATCCGCCAGTCGCCACCTGGGCTGCGGGGGGGCGCGGCCGCTCGGTCATCCACTTCGGTGTCCACAACGTCTGCATCCTTCCCACACAGGGCAGCGAGGGCTGCAAGGGCCGCTGATCCGCCCGCCGACAGGCCCGAATGTGTGGTAAGCACCTCAGGAGCGCCCCAACTTAGGAGGGCTTCCCTGCTGTATTTGGTCACCGGTGGGGTAGACAAGGCAAGGGAAAACAAGGGGAAACAGGTATTTTGGCTGAGCTGCGTAGCTCCGAGGCAGCCATCTGCGGCGCCATCTTAGATTGTAATCGCTATAATCGTTGTTGCTGTAACCTATTGCTGCTCCTTAATACAATGAGTATATTTAAAACAAGTGATACTGTAAATAAAATAATTTCTTTTTCTGTTGCTGATTTAGTCAAAAGCAGACTTGTGGAGAGGTGTTAGAATCCAATTCCTGATGTGTAGGTGTGAAAGATCTCAGTGTGAGAGGCCTTTGAAGTAAATTTCTTGTGGGGGTAGTGATAACATGTGTCCTTTGGAATGGCTCTTGCAAATTGAAGTGAGCAGTGACCCTTCAGTGATTCAGAGCCTGAATATGCTGTATATTAGTTGATTAATGCAAGAAGTCAGTTATTTTTTGCTCAGAGAACAGAGGTGAATGATGTCTAAGTGAGGGGCTGGATGGAGCCAAATATACAGTAGGTTGTAGTTCACAGTACCTTGTCCGGGATGTCCAATGCAGAGCACAATAGATTCCAAACTGAAGGACTTCTAAGTGGAGAGTTGCAGAGGTTTCAATCTAGTGTGTATCTCAGCGCAGGAATGCAATCCGTTGGTTTTGATCAGATGTCCGCGTAGAGTAGAACAAGTTAAAGGTAAGTCCTTGGATATTTACGATGATTTATAGGTCAATTGTGGTGAATTTCAGCTGTTTTATGGAGATGATCAGGAGCATGCAAAAGGTGATGCAGCCATCTTGGTGTTAATAGCTATCTAAATATAGCTCAAATGTAATTCTAGGCAATGTTGGATCTATACGAAAGGCCATATAGGCACTTTTATTTCAGACATAGGGCGGAATTAAATTAGCAGTGGTAGAATACCGCTGGATAATTGGTCTCCCGGGGCCATCCAATTAGCCCGAAAGCCAGTAGTTATCAGGAATTTTTTCACCTGCCTCGGGTCGATAAAAAATCCTTGATAACCATCAGGTTAAGGTGCCGCGGCCCTGTTAACGCACAAATCCGTGAGCTGTACATGGATTCTGTGTGTTTACATCCATTAACCTGTGTTAACGCCAATTAACACACTACTTTAATGAGTGTTAACAAAGCTATTAATCTAGAGTCCAATAGACTAGACCCAGGAGTTAAAGTCTGAGGCTACTTCCATTTTTTACACATGGTAATTGAATACCGGCTATAGTCTTCCAAAGAGGAGAGAGTCATATTTGCTTGGGCCAAGTACATTTAAAATCTTACGTCAAATAAAAACTCAATACAATATGTAAATCAAGGTATCTCACAAATAAAATTACCTCCTGGTGGCCACAGTATAACCATGGCTGCAAGCTTTCTATAACAAATCTGCTGATCTCACTTCCCAATGTACTTAAAGGGTTACAGCATTATAACACCCCCAGGAACTTTAGACCTGTCAATTCCATCTAGTTCAAGAATTATTATTGACATACTGTAGAATTTACTACGTTAGACAGTAACCGTTTCTTGGTTGAATAGTCCATTTTTTCAAGCCTTAAATTTGCTATACCAAATTCTGGGGTCTATTCATGAAACAGTGAAAAGTGTGGAGAAGTGTGCCTGTGGAGAAGTTGCCCATGGCAACCAATCAGCTGCTCCGTACAATTGTATAGTATGCAAATTATAAATATTACTTCAATGCTGATTGGTTGCCATGGGCAACTTCTCCACACTTTTCACTGCTTCATGTATAGATTCCGTAGTAAGTTATGCAGTTTGGCAAGGAGCAAGCTCATGCTGGCAAATTCCATCACATCTGGAAGTTCTCATACATAGCTGGAATAACTATGCACATTAGAATATCACTGTATTTTTCTGAATCCATCAATCCCTCAGTGAGAACAAGGTTTACAGTGCTGCAAAAAGGTAACAAAAAGAATCCTCAAGAAATTTCTCTTTCTATTTTACGGCCTGCTGAAGACGTCCATATTGAAAGGGTGTAGCGTTGCTCCTCCATACAACTTTTCTGTACCTTCAGCACAATGAAATGTTTTTTTATCAGATAACATTATTTGTCCAATTCTTATACTTTTTCACCCACTGCAAAGCATGTTTGCTTTTTAGTTGTAAGAAGTTGCTTTTTCTACGTCTTCTTGTATTTTTTCCCACCATACTGATGAAGTATCAAACAGTACAGCACCAGCTGCTTAGTAAGCTCTTACTTTATTTGGACAAATAACATCATTCTTTTTTAATCAGCCACAGACAACCTTCCCGGTCATTCCTTGAATCCACCACTACCTGTTATGTGGATAGAATGCTGGAAAACTATGGGCCTAATTCAGTAAGGATTGCAAATTCTGCTAATTAGCAGAATTTGCAATCCTTTGGATGGCATGCTGGAGGCCGCCCATTGCAGTGCAAGGCCGCCCAGCATGCTGACCGGCGCCTCCCCCAGTTCACCAAGCAAAAATTGCGGAGGCATCGCAATTCGTGCTTGTTAGCAGAAACTGTGGAAGCCTCCTGTCGGCGCAGCTTATTTGCGCCCGCAGGAGTCCCGCCGCCAATCGCGGCAGCTGCATGTAACGTCACGCAGCCACCATAATCGCACCCCAACACGCCCCCATTCATTCCGCACTGCCCCAGCAACGCTCCCTCTCCTCCCTGGAAATGGAGCAGCGACTGTATCTGCCTGATTGACAGGCAGAGGTGATCGCATTTTGTGCAGCCCCCCGCAGAAAAGCGCCCGCATCTTTTTCTCAAAAATTACGGTTGGATCGCACACTGCAATCCAACCTGAATTATGCCCTATATACGCTCATAGAGTTACTAAATGAAAAATTAGTAAATTTGGTTGGGTCTAGGTGCCAGGACATCTGTGGGTAAATTGAGATGGGTACATACAATATTAGCAAGGGAAATCGCTTTGCCATTTTTAATTACCCCTGTATTGACAAGAATATAAGCCATTCAGAAAAACCTAAAATTACGTTATGGGCGGGATGTAATGCCACCTAAGTTCGGCTGACGTGTGGGAATCTGGCCAAACACAGATGTTTTTTTTAAAAGGGCAATCACTTACAAGGCATGGTTTTGCCTTGTAAGTTATTGCCCCTTTAAAAAAACGTCGAGTTCGGCCGGAATCCCACATGTTGGCTGAACTCGGGCAGCATTACATCCCGCCCCACGTCAGTAACTAATAGGAAAAAGGTTAAACATCAAATGAAATTTACTAAAACAAGATTTAAGTACGGAGTGAGAATGTTGCATAAAACCTCAGCTAATGCGCAGTTTTAAACTATTGTATAAGTACTGTTATTTTAGTGTTCTCAATTTAACCATCTGTCTCTCATTACAAATTATCAGACCCATATGGAATGTGGACTCCATGAAATTTTATTTTTGATTTTTACTCTTTACTTGGAACAGCATACATTTTTTTAAATATATTAATGGTACATTTCCTCTACAAGTCTGGAATCACTTTACACTGTACAGAAAGTGACCCAGTACAGTTACTGCAGCGTTGACTGCTGCTAAGCTGTTTATTTTTTTAGGTTCTTGGTACAAAATCTCTTCTATAAAGGAATGGAAAATCTATTATATCGGCAAGCTGTAATAAGGAGCAACCAAATGGAAGCGGTCCTCTAGCACATGTGCGCTACCACTGACCACGCATGTGCGGCTATTGCCAGGGAGGATTCCGGAGAAACCCTCTGCTGGCTACTTATGTGAAGTGTATCTCATAGGCTATGTATAACGGGCCTCACATTCCGGAGCTTGGTCAATCTGGCAGCATTGCATCCCCTATAGAGACCTATGGGGACTGCAGCTGCAGTCAGCAATGGAGAGATCGAGTCATAAATTAGGGGATACTAAATATTTGTGGTTCCCCCTTTTTGGGGACTAGATCACAAATATTTAATGATAAATGGGCCGCTCAGCACTTGTCCTAATGCACCCATCTCCCTGTACACTACACCCTCTGAAGTCCTCCCTGACAAAGCAGCCCCAGCCATTTCACATTGTCTCCAGCATTCCAACCACCACCTGAGTTCAAACTCGCTACCTACAAAGTACTCCCGCTCTGCCCAGTGCTAATGGAGATCTTACGCTCACTACAGTACATCCACATGCCGGTGATTTCTCTACTATGCATGGGGATATCGCTGGGAAAATGGTGCCAGTTCCATTTTCCTAGTGATTTCTGCAGCATTTGCGGAAAGGAAAGTATAGACTACAGATGCATATTTAGAAGAGGGGGCGCCCTTTACTCAGGGGCCCTTGTGCATTTAACTCCTTGCACCCATTATAGATACACCCCTGCGTTTTGAAATATCCTCCTGAGTCCCAACATTACTACCTCCTCATCTCCCTACCTCACTCTACTTTCTTCCCCATCTCTTTCAAACTCTCTTCCAATCTATTCCTTCTAGCATCTGCCACTCCCAATACTTGCCTGCACTTAGCTCACCTCTTCAAGTTATCCCTCTCAAATAGCACCTGCTAATCCTTCAAACATGCTCCCATATCTCCTTTTCTGTAGAAAAATCTCTAGACTTTTTAAATTGCTTGTCTACATTCGTCTGACCCAATTTCTCTCCACCAGTTCTAGGCTCCCTTCATTCTACTGAAACTGATCTCACTGAAGTGTCTAATGATCTACTTTTAGCCAAGTCTAAAAAGCTAGTTACATAGTCAGTGATTTTTTGATTGTACTGACAATCGGCACTGTTTGTATGTCAATGGAAGGTCCCAATATCGTTGCTACACACTAAGCAATTTTATTTGACCGTTTTCTGACACACAACACTTAATTTGCATATGTCCGCCCACAAGGAAAATTGAGTATTCTGGAGTAATTGCAGGAAATATTGGAAGATTATTGAGAATGGCCACACATTGTACGATAGGACCTTTGGCTTCTTTCTTCTGGCATGTCTGACTGATTCGATCATTGAACCTAACCGTTTCTGCCCATTTCTGGACTGTTTTATCTACATTTGGACAAAACGGTCATGCTACACACTACACCAAAAACTTTCAGATCACCAGATTCTTGACAAATAAGTCCAATAACTGTATAGTGTGTACCTAGCATAAGGGTTACCTCTCTATGCTCATACTACTGTACTTGACTTCCCTGCCGCTTTCAACACTGTTAATCATCTTTAACTTCTTAACACCTTTCCCTCCCTTGCCCTTAGCAGCACTGACTGACCCAGCGGTGTCTCTTCTTCTGACTCACGCTCCCCTACTCTTCCTCTGTCTGTTGTGGTTACTCAACACTGTACTTGCCACTCTGTTCTTCTCTCTGTACACCCCTTCTCTGGGTAAACTCAGACTCATTTGGACTCTTCTCTTCTTTCTTATCCCATGTGTCATCTGCCTCTCTTTATGTAGCTCTCACCACCAGGTCCTCTCCACCCTATACTGTATGTGCTACTTTTGTAATGGTGTTTCTATAATTAGTACATGACTAGAATGTACATGTTTTGCCATTTAGTTTAATTCATATTCATGCAATTTGTACTTTATGGCACCATACAAAAAAGTAGTTCGGGTTTTATGGGGGCTGCGCTTACACTTGGTGGTTATGAAAAGTAGCTGCTATGGAGAACTTAAGGTTTCCACTGATCTTAGAAGTACAATGTTGCAAAAAGTTAATACCCCCAGTGCTCACTCTTTACATACTCATAAAGGCAAATTAAATTTCAAAAAACGAATTTATTTACTCTTAAAATACAAATATATCAGGGATGTTGTATATAAATAGTATAAAATCCTAATACCGGTATATACATGTAATAATGCAGTTGACAAAACACAAAACAATGTGAAATTTGGAAGAGAGAAAGAGAAAGAAAAAATGAAAAAGAAAAAAAATGGAAAAATAGAAGCAGAGGGAAGGGATGAAGTGGATAGATACGCTAGTGCGTTTTACTCTGTCCACCGCTGGCAAGATTTATAGAATCAATTGTCTCTATTTTGTGAGCTTGGTGTTTCTAAGGCCAATAATGGTTATGTTGGCTGAGTAGAGTTCTCTCTGTTCCTCTAGTGCAATCTCTGCATAAGCAGCTGATGAGATGGATATAGTCACAGAGTCTCAGTTCAAAAAAGTATCAATGGAGGTTGTAACTCACTGACTTGTTGGTTACAGTCAGAGGTGCCTGTCTGCACTGGTCCGGAGTGAATCTCTGTACACTGTGCTTCAGCTGGCTTGCTGTCACTGCTGGAGGTGCATTGACGTACTTGTCCAGGGTACGTGGTTGTCTGCCGGCAGACTGAATGGAGCTGTGCTGCGGGGGGACAGTGTGATCTGTGTCCAACGTTGCCGCTGATCAACGCGTTTCACCTGCAGTCTCAGGCTTCGTCAGGATGTCCATTCCTTCCGTACTCCGTCTTTTTATCCCCGGTTTGCCCTTCCTTGTGAGTTTAGTGTGATGCATCACTTCCGCCCTCGCTTGGTGCTTAATCATACAGTTCTCAGTTATTACCCTGTTAATTCTTATATCTTTCATTTTCTGCAAGTGTGCAGAAAAGAAACACAGTTAAATATATTTAAATAAATTTAAATACCTGGTTCAGTTTAATTGCTATAAACTCTTGCTATGGGTGTTCGTGTCATTCAGAGAAGTATTTTAATTTTCTTTATAATTGCTAGTGGGACGCTAGTCACAATTGCCTTCCGATTAACCTAGTTCATCCGAAAGTTATTGGACTCATAATAAATATATAGAGATATAAATTCCAACTTAATTATACAGATTGAAATTATAAGGCTCAAGAATCAACTGCAAGATAAATACATATAGTAAGAATAAAATACATATATAATAAAAATACATCTATCCGTTAAAAATAGATAGTCTCAGATAGCGCACGTTAAAACATATACAGCACATATAGCATACTGGAGAGTGGAGATTACTGCAGCCTTCTTTGTCTAATGGACTCTCAAGTTTTTAAAAAGGGATGCAGTTCGAAATCAGCATTTAATCCCTCTGGTATCAAAGTGGCTAGTTCAAAAATAAGTTTTGATTCCTCCTTCAACAGATTTATATCCCAATAACCACCTCTCCAGGGTTTCTTTATAGGTTTGAGACCTGTAAAAATTTGTGTTGATGGATCGCTTCCATGTTTAAGTTTAAAATGCTTGGGGATACTGTGATTTTCTTTTTCATTTCTAATGTTGTTTAAGTGTTCATTAATCCTAACATACAGTTTGCGAGTGGTTTTTCCTACATATTGTAGTCCACAGGAGCAAGTAAGAAGCTAAATTACTCCTGTGGTATTGCAGGTAATCTTATCTTGTATTTTGAATTATTTGCTGTTACTCTTTGATGAAATGCTTTTCACAGGTTTAGTGGTTGTTGTTTTAGTTTTTTATATGCTGCACAATTGTTGCATCCGTAGAAGCAAGGTACTCCATATTTTAGCCACATATTATCATCTTTTGGTTCTGTTTTAAGATGGTTCTTTATTAGACTCTTCCCTATGGTTGGGGCACGTCTGTAAATAATTTTTGGTCAGGGTGATAATATTATTTTCAGTTCTTTATCAGTTGTAAGGATATGCCATTGTTTTCTTAGACTTGCTTCTATGAGTTTCCTTTGTCCATAGTAGTTGGTGATTAATAATAATTCCTTATTCATTTCCTCCTCCTTCTTGATGTTATATTGTAGGAGATTATTTCTATTTATGGCTTCCATTTCACATTTATCTTTTTCCAGTTTTTATTTCGTATAATTCTTTCTTTTGAAGTGGTTCATAAGTTTAATTGTCTGATTGTCGCAGTCTTCTTTCCTGGAGCAATTTCTTCTGATGCTCCTCATTTGCCCTTTGGGAATATTGGAAAGCCATTGAGGATGATGGTTACTCCTGGCATCCAGATAGTTGTTACAGTCTACAGGTTTCATGTAGGTCTTGGTTTCAATACAATTGTTATGGATGAAGATGGTCAAGTCAAGGAAGTTTATACTGTTGCGGCTTATTTCGTGTGTGAATGTTAAGTTGTCCATATTCTGATTGATCTTTCCCAGAAACTCTAGTAGAAATTATTCTTCACCATCCCACACTATTATCACATCGTCTATATATCTTGCCCATACCTTCAAATTTGGAAGATATTCGTTGTTCGTCCGTATCTTTTAGTTTTCCCGATGTGCAAGGAACAGATTGGCATATGATGGTGCAAAATTAGTCCCCATCGCGGTCCCTTGTGTTTGGAGGAAGAATTACTCCCCGAACCAGAAATAGTTGTGGGTCAGGATGAATATGATTACTTCTATAATGAAAGTGACTTTCATTATAGAAGGAATCAGTTCTTCTTTAAGGTTTGACTCTTCTATTAAAATTCTTTCAACATTTCTGCATCCATCTTCATGTCTAATGCTGGTATATAAAGATTTTATATCACATGTTGCCAAGATGTACGAGTTCTTCCAAGTTAGCCCATTTAATAAACTGAGAACTTGTGAGGTGTCTTTCAAGTAGTTCCGTTGTTGTGCTACTAATGGTTTCAAAAAATGATCTATGTAGCAGGGAAGATTTGAAGTCAGAGTTAATTCCTGCTACTACCGGTCTCCCTGGTGGGTTTTGTTGATCTTTATGGACCTTAGGTAGGTGATAAAATATGGGAATTATGGGATGATCCTGTTTCAGGAAATTTTCTTCTTTTGCTAGTATTTTATCTTCCATGGCCTTTTTCAGTACATCTGTTAATTCTTTACTGTATTCTATGGTGGGGTCCTTCTTGAGGGGTTGGTAGGTTTGGTCATCTCTTAAGAGGTTCCAAGCTTCTTCCTCATATTTTTCTCGATCCATGATAACTACACCTCCACCCTTGTCTGCTTGTTTAATAACAATTTCATTATTTGCCTTCAAGCTTTTCAAAGCGTCTTTCTCTTTTTTGATAGATTCTGTGTGTATTTGGATCCTAGATTCTCAGGAATCACATTGTTTTTTGTTTTGTCAACTGTATTATTACATGTATATACCGGTATTAGGATTTTATACTATTTATATACATCTCTGAAATATTTGTATTTTAAGAGTAAATAAATTAGTTTTTTTAAATTTGGTAAAGAGTGAGCGCTGGGAGTATTAACTTTTTGCAACACCATACAAATAAGAGCTGCTGACAAAGGCCTGCAATGCTCTACTATGTGTGCAAGTGTTCCCTCTTATCCAGCAAGCACCATGGCTAGCCTTGCATGTAGGATAAGTATACCCTGCTACCATTTTAGGACCAGTATCTTCATTAAATGTAACTCTTAGATTTTTCTCTAAATTACTGTTGGAGTAAGCCTAATTTACAGTTTGAAGGGACTTTGTGGTTGTACAGAATGGGGCAGTTTATCTAGTGTAGAATGTGCTTTTCTGTACAACACATGCACACAACAGTAGGAGTGTTTTTATGCATGTATGTTGTTTTGTTTACATCTGGCACTTGTACGTCATACAACCGGGGAGTTGGGGGCTGGGAAATGATGGTAAGGCAGACCCACACATAAGGGGAGATGTATTATTCCTGCAGTTAAAGTTTGTTAAATGCATGGCCCTGCTACAACCCTTATGACGGAGAAGCAGGGCCAATTACATTAGTGTTGCATTATAAAAACATTTGCTGAAGAGGGAGAGTGTTAACACATCTCTGCGGTGAATTGCACTCTCCCTCTTTCAGCATCTTTGACTAGCACTTGCATTGAACCTACGCAAGTGCCGGTCTAATCTACCTTGCGGCACCTGCAGCTGACATGTTAGGATATGGCGTGCTCTGTACCTGTCTCCTTCTATGTACCAGTCTATGGGTGCATCCTCTAGTGTCAGATCTCTAGTGACAGGAGGTGGACTTATATGATGTAGTTCCTGTTCGTCCATCTCAGAGAGAGGGAGGAGTGTGTGACACAGAGAAACTGAGAGACAGAGTTCTGTGTATACAAGTGTGCAGAGCGGAGACTGGGAGCAGATATCAGCTACAGAGACTCACAGATTTCCAGTGCATGCATCATCTTCTCTAAAGTGGGAGTGAGACTGCACAGCTGTGCAGTCCTCCGTACTTTACCACCACAGACATCTTCTGATAAGTACCATTATCTAATGCTGTTACCTTGTGTGATATATGGGCTCCTGATTACAGCTATTAGTGTTACATCAGCGTCACCTATGTACACTAAATAAACCTGCATTACTATTAAAGTCACTAAGCGTGTGGACTGACGTCACTGCACCAGATGGCCCAGAACACTCTGCCAACATGACAAACATTGCTTGCACACAGGAGCGGTTCTAGGCACGGGCAAGCGGAGTGGGAGCTAGGGGCGCTGCGGCAGGCGGCTGCAGTCATCCCGCAGGCACCTGCCACCCACCCGCACCCCTCATCCTGCACCCAGTTCCCGGCTGCAGCAGGCACCGTGGGCTGTGTGGGCGCCCGCTGCAGCCAGCTCAATCATCAGACACTAGAGGTCATAACTGACCTCTAGTGTCTGTGCGGCGCTGCTATGGGAGAGAGGTAATGAGAGAGGAGCTGGCGGAGCCGCAGCGGCAGCAGAGATGGAGCAGCAGCAGTCGGGAAGCAGGAGCGGGGCTGGTATTGGTTTTTTTTTTAGCATTTGTTAGCGACAACACCAGGGGGCACAGCTACTCTGGGCACAACTACAGGGGGCAAATCTACAGGGGCACAGCTATGCACCCTATGAAGCCACACCCCTATTTTTTGGCATGCACTATGTTCGACCTGGGGGGGGGGGTGCTGAAGGAAACTTTTGTCCTAGGCGCCACGAAGTCTACAACTGTCCCTGCATGCACAACTCCTGGCTGAAAATCCAGACAGCCAGGGACAGCGCTGTGTGTGTATGAGAGCACCAGCCGGAGCTGGCGTAATGGATAACCACGATCGGCAAAATGTTTGGTGCGGCTGACCATTTGTAACTTGCAAAACAAGATTGGTACCCTAATTAGTTAACAGTGGCACCAATACTGCTGGAATATTACATAGAGGGAACCTGTAACTGCAGAACACAGCATGCGCCGTAACCACAACTACATAACACATCTTCATACATCTGCCCCATAAACAGAAATAGGCCAGTCAGTAGCCTTACCACTTATGCCTTTACTACTTTTCAACAATTTATGAATGAGATGTACTGTATTTAGAGTTTTGTTGGACCGCTTTAAAGTAGCATACATGCATAGGCGTGTACAGATGCTGACACGTGGGTGCTGCTGTGGGACTTCCGCCATCCGCTGGGTAACTGACCACCTCCTCCGCCCCTTCATGTGGGACATAGACTGCTTACCTGGGGAGCCCAGGTGATCAGTCTATGTCCTGGACTGGGGGGAAGGGGAGGAGACCATAATGCAGTGGCAGAGGGTCCCAGAGTAGCACACCTGTGTTTGGTAACTGCGAACGCCTATGCATAAAACAGGATTTTAATTACCTACCAGTAAATCCTTTTCTCGTAGTCCGCAGAGGATACTGGGGTTCCATTTAGTACCATGGGGTATAGATGAGTCCACTAGGCGCCATGGGCACTTTAAGAATTTGATAGTGTGGGCTGGCTCCTCCCTCTATGCCCCTCCTGCCAGACTCAGTCTAGGAAACTGTGCCCGAGGAGACGGACATACTTTGAGAGAAGGATAGATAAGGATAGTGGTGAGATTCCACACCAGCACACACAAACAAGAGGAAAGCCATGCTAACCAAACTTGAAACAGGAACAGCAACAGCTGAACCAAACAACAATACTTAACCAAGTAACAGTGCAGGAAGAACGAAGCACCGGGCGGGCGCCCAGTATCCTTTACGGACTACAAGAAAAGGATTTACCAGTAGGTAATTAAAATCCTATTTTCTCTTACGTCCTAGAGGATACTGGGGTTCCATTTAGTACTGCTCCCAAACCGGGTGGGAGAGTGCTGAGGTTCCTGCAGAACTGATTGACCAAACTGAAGGTCCTAAGAGGCCAAAGTATCGAACTTGTAAAACTTTGAAAAACGTGTTCGAACCTGACCAAGTAGCTGCTCGGCAGAGCTGTAAAGCCGAGACACCCCGGGCAGGCGCCCAAGAAGAACCCACCGACCTAGTCGAGTGGGCCTGAACAGATTTCGGAACCGGCAAGCCTGCCGTGGAATAAGCATGCTGAATAGTGAGGCTGATCCATCATGCAATGGACTACTTAGAAGCAGGACACCCAATTTTATTGGAATCATACAGAACGAACAGCGAGTCGGATTTCCTGTGACGAGCTGTCCTCTTTATATACACCTTCAAAGCCTTCACAACATACAAAGACTTTAAAGGAGCAGAGGTGTCCATAACAGCCGAAACCACAATAGGTTGGTTGATCTGAAATGCAGACACCACATTAGGAAGGAATTGCTGATGAGTTTTGAGTTCAGCTATGTCCTCATGGACTTTGTGAGACAATGCCCCTAGCTCCGACACGTCTTCAAGAATCCAAGGCCAACACTGTGACTGTCTTCCACGTAAGATATTTAACATCTACCTCCTGTAATGGTTCAAACCAGTCTGATTGGAGGAACTGCAGCATCAAATTAAGATCCCAAGGTGCCATAGGAGGCACAAAGGGAGGTTGGATGTGCAGAACACATTTCAAGAATGTCTGGACCTCAGGAAGAGAAGCCAATTGTTTCTGAAAGAAAATGGACAAGGCCGAAATCTGGACTTTTATGGAGCCCAGACGTAGGCCCACATCCACACCCGACTGCAGAAAAAGCAAGAAATGACCCAGATGAAAATCCACCGCAGAATATTTTCTGCTCTCACACCAAGAGAAACGTATATCTTCCAAATACGGTGATAATGTCTAGATGTTACCCCCTTCCTTATTTGGATCATAGTTGGTATGACTGTCATAGATGCCTCTCTTGGCAAGAATCAGCCGTTTAACTTCCATGCCATCAAACGTAGCCGTGGTAAGTCCTGATAAACGAACGGGCCCTGTTGCAGAAGATCCTCGTGAAGAGGTAGAGGTCACAGATCTTTGAGGAGCATCTCCAGGAGGTCCGCGTACCAGGCTCTTCTTGGCCAGTCCAGAACAATGAGAATTGCTTGAACCTTTTCCTTTTTTATTATTTTCAGAATTCTTGGGATCAGAGGAAGTGGAGGAAACATGTACACCATCTGATAGACCCATGGAGTCGTCAGAGCGTCCACTGACACTGCCTGTGGGTCTCTCGACCTGGAACAATACCGCTTGAGCTTCTTGTTGAGACGAGAGGCCATCATGTCGATTTGTGGACATCCCCATCTACTTATCGAAAACCTGAACACCTCTGGGTGAAGGCCCCACTCCACAACACATCTTCATACATCTGCCCAGTCGAGAATTCTTGACATCTGACATTGCTGCTCTGCTCATTGTTCCACCCTGTCGGTTTATGTACGTCACTGCCGTCATATTGTCTGACTGGACCTGAATGGCCTGATCTTGAAGAATATATGAGGCCTGCAGAAGGGCGTTGTATATGGCCCTCAGTTCCAGAATATTGATTGGAAGGACAACTTCCTGCCTTGACCATCTTCCTTGAAACTGCACCCCCTGGGTCACTGCTCCCCAACCTCTGAGGCTTGCGTCCATGGTCAGCAGAATCGATTTTGAATCCCGAACCTTTGGCCTTCGAGCAGGTGAGAAGTCTGTAGCCACCACAGAAGGGACAGCCTGGCCTTTGGTGACAGACGGATCCTCTGATGCATGTGAAGATGCGATCCAGACCATTTGTCCAGCAGACCGAGTTGGAAGGGTCTTGCATGAAACCTTCCGTACTGGAGAGCCTCATAAGAGGCCACCATTTTCCCCAGAAGATGAATGCACAGGTGCACCGATATCAGGGTTGGCTTAAGGACATCCCGGACCATCGACTGGATTACCAATGCTTTTTCCATCAGAAGAAAAACCTTCTGCAACTGTGTGTCCAGTATCATTCCCAGAAATGGGAGCCTCCGAGTTGGCTCTAAGTGAGACTTCGGAAGATTCAGAATCCAGCCGTGATCCCGGAGTAGTTTGGGTGTGAGGCCAATACTGTTCAACAACTTCTCCCTGGACAGAGCCTTTATCAAAAGATTGTCCAGATAAGGAATTATGTTCACTTCCTGCCTGCGAAGGAGAAACAACATCTCTGCAATCACCTTGGTGAACACCCTCGGTGCCGTGGAAAGACCAAAAGGTAGGGCCTGGAATTGGTAGTGACAGTCCTGTAGTTCAAACCGTAGATCAGCCTGGTGAGGCGGCCAGATCGGAATGTGACGGTATGCATCCTTGATGTCCAGACACACTAGGAATTCCCCTTCCTCCAAACCCGAGATCACCGCTCTCAGATACTCCATCTTGAATTTGAACACCCGTAGGTACGGGTTCAATGATTTGAGATTCAGTATCGGCCTTACCGAACCATCTGGTTTCGGTACCACAAACAAGTTGGAATACTATCCCCTGTTGGGGAGATGAGGTGGAACTGGAACAATGACCTGCATTTATACCAGTTTTTGAATGGCATCTTGTAAAGTTATACTTGCCTCCTGTGAAACTGGTAAGCCTGATTTGAAGAATCTGTGAGGTGGGAGTTCCTGAAACTTCAGTCTGTAACCCTGGGAAATAAGATCTATGACCCAGAGATCCTGGCATGTCATCATCCAGATGTGACTGAAACTTTTTAGTCGGGCTCCAACCTGCCAGTCTTCCAGGCATCGTGGTCCACCATCATGCTGAAGGCTTTGAGGAAGCAGAGCTGGAGCTCTGTTTCTGAAAACCGGTAGTTGCTGGTTTGCATGGTTTACCTCTAGCGCCTCTGTTGGCTGTAGAAGATCCTCTGGCTTTGCCCTTAAACTTGGCAGTCCGAAAGGACTGTCGAGTAGGTCCTGAGTAGGTCTTCCTGGTTGGGGGAGCTGCAGAAGGAAGATATGTGGTATTACCCACAGTAGCTTTGGAGATCCATTTGTCTAGTTCGTCTCCAAATAAGGCCTCACCTGTGAAGGGTAGGCCTTCCACGCCTTTCCTGGAGTCCGCAGTCCACTGGCGTAACCATAGGCCCCTGCGTGCTGACACCTTGCCATAGCCGTGGCGCGTGCATTAAGCAAACCCACTTCTTTTATGGCTTCCACCATAAAGTTCGCAGAGTCCTGTATATGTTGCAGGAGTAAAATGATCTCACCCCTAGGTAAGGAATTCAACCCCTCAATTAGGTTACCTGACCATCTAGCAATGGCTTTAGTAATCCACGCACATGCTATAGTTCAGGGCTGGCCAAACCGGTCCTCGAGATCTACAAACAGTTCATGTTTTCCAGGCCTCCTGGAGATCTGTAGAATGGTCAGTTAGTAATGAATGCAGCACATCTTAATTAGTAATTACTACACCTGTGCACCAGCTAGGAGGTCAGGAAAATGTGAACTGTTGGTAGATCTCGAGGACTGGTTTGGCCAGCTCTGCTATAGTTGGTCTCTGGGCCACCCCAGCAGCCGTGAATAAGGATTTGAGTGTAGTCTCAATCCCGCAATCAGCCGTATCTTTCAGGGAGGCTGCACCAAGGCCAGGCAACACTATTTTCCGTGACAGCCTGGATACTGATGCATCCACTATCTGTGGATTTTCCTATTTTTTCCTATCCTCCGGAGGAAAAGATGAGATTAAGCTTTAGTGATCTGAAATTTCTTATCAGGATTAACCCACGGTTCTTCAAACAGGGTATTCAATTCCTTTGACACAGGCAAAGTGACTGAGGATTTCTTTTTTACATTAAACTAAGATTCCTCACACTCCTCTGCCACTTTATCAGGAATTTGCAGAACATCTCTGATAGCTTCTATAAGAGCATCTATTCCCTGTGACGGAGCAGCGTCCCCCCCCTTCTAAATCCACCTCACCCTTCTCCATGTCTGACCCCTCAGCATCAGAGTCAGACTGCAGGATATGGGCCAGTTCGCTTTTGTAGACAAATGGCAGGGGACTGAGACGCTTGTTTGGGGGCTGAGTCTCTATGCATAATCTCATCCACAGACTGTCTTAAATATTGCGTCTCTTTCTCATGGTGAGACAATTTATTAGATATATTGGAAGTCATTCCTTTAATGGAATCCAGCCATGCTGGTTCAGCCCCGCTAGCCTGAGAAGGTGCACTACATGGAGTACATAGAAGTGAGCTCCCTGGGGAAGAGGAACACTCCGCCGTACATGAAACACACTCTTTGCCTGACATAATGTAAATGTGACAGCACACAGGAAAGGTTAAAAGCACAATTAACCCACAAAGAGCCCTTCCAGGGAGACACAGAGCATGTTGGAGCCAGCCACAGCGCCCTTCTTGGACTCAGACCGGAGGAGCTGCACGTCCCTGTCAGTCAGCGTCTGTGTCCACTGCAAAGGGAAAATGATGCTGGTGAGCTGCTAGATCCTCTCATAGTGAAGCCCCGCCCCTTCAATGGCGCGCGGTCTTCCCGCTCTTTTTATACTGGCTGAGGGAATTTTTGTGCTTAAAATGGAGCAGATCTGTTTTAAGGCTGTGTTTGCCAGTTTGGGTACTGTGTACTGAAACGCAGTTGTGTACCGAGTCTGGAGACGCAATCCACCACGGTTAGAAGCCGTGCATCTCTGTACCCTCGTGCCACCATAATGGCCGGCGACCTGCTAGCCGGGACACCGGCTTAGTACTCACCACTCTTCTTACTTCTGGCTCTATTAGGGGTGGCGACGTGCTGCGGGAATGTACGCTCGCCGTGTTGGGGCTTGTGAATAATTCCCTCAGGAGCTAGCGTCCTGTCAGCGGGGAACGGGACCACTAACCCTTCAAGAGGCTGGGCCATCCCCCCCCCCCCTTAGTCCCACGAAGCAGGCAGGCTGGTGCCAACCAGTCCTACTTGAAAATATCAAAAATAAATGCAGAAAACTCTTCAGGAGCTTCCATAAGCGTGACCGGCTCCTCCGGGCACATTTTCTAAACGGAGTCTGATAGGAGGGGCATAGAGGGAGGAGTCAGCCCACACTATCAAATTCTTAAAGTGCCCATGGCTCCTAGTGGACCAGTCTATACCCCATGGTACTAAATGGAACTCCAGTATCCTCTAGGACGCAAGAGAAATAAGGTGTCCTACTCTCAAGTCTTTACCAGAGCGCATTCTGCAAGTTGTATTGACTTGTCTCCAGTATTATATTTTGCCAATCTAAGAAATTGTGCCTTTAAGCAAACATCTTTAGAATTCTGGCCACATCATTTGACCCACGAGATAAATAGAAATGGATCCTGTTAAAACAAAGACAATTAATGACTTGCCTAGCTATATAGCAAATAGTACAGTTTTACTTTTAACATCTACTTTCAATCTCTTCCTATCTGCATAATAACCTCACTGACGACCTATTATTGTGTTGAATCACCAATCACTTACTTGTTCACATTTGATCCCTGTTCTCCAACTTCAACTACTCTTAGTGGCCTTTTTATTAGGTACACATATAAACCTACTCATTGATCAGGTGGCAGCAGCTCAATGCACACATGGTCAAGAGGCTAAGTTGTTGTTCAGATCCAACCGCAGAATAAGGAAGAAACGAACTCTAAGTAACTTGGGTTTAGACGTATTAAGCCTTGGAGAGTGATAAAGTGGAGAGAGAGAGAGATAAACTACCATCCAATTAGCTCCCGTCATTTTTCAAACACAGCCTTAAACATGGCAGAAGGGAGCCGATTGGCTGGGACTTGATCACCGTGCTATTTATCACTCTCCAAGGCTCAGTACATCTCCTCTTGTGTGTGATAATTGTTAGTGACATATGGGGTGGTTTGAATATATACTGCATAAAACCTGGGATTTTACACTGAACAGTGGTCAAAACAAATATCTTCCAGTGAGCATCAGTTCAGTGAGGGGGAAAGTTCTTGTTACTGAGAGAGGTCAGAGGACTATGTAGCAGTCTGAGGGAAGAATTTGGGTCTGGTAAATGCGTATTGGAAACTGTAGACTTTGCTTGAGGAGGAATAATGATATGGGCTCTTAGTTCAAGTGAAGAGAGATCTTAATGTTACAGCACACAATCACATTCTAGAGAATTACGTGCTTCCAACTTCTGAGGCAACAGTTTGGAGGAGGCCCATTCCTGTATCACCACGTCAGTGCTCTCCTGCACAAAGTGAAACTTGGTTTGCCGAGTCTTGTGTGGAAGAACTAGTCTGTCCTGCGCAGAGTCAACCTCATTGGTTACCTTTGAGATAAATTGGCGTGGCAACTGCAATCCAGGCATAAATACAAAACATCACTGCCAGACATAATGCTATTGTGAGTGAATGTATGCAAATACCCACAGTTATGTTTACAAAACTGTCAGAAAGCCTTCCCAAAAGGGATCAGGATGACATCCCAGTGCACGGGATCCCTGTGTTCGAAACACCGACACTGGGATCCCGCTTATAAAAAAGCTGACCGGGGTAAGGGGTATACTCCCACCGCCCTTTTCCCCCTAACCCTCCATACCCGCAGCCTAACCTCCCACTGGTGGTGCCTAAACCTAACCTCCCCCATCCACACTGCCTAAACCTAACCCTCCCCCGTAGCCCAACCCTAACCTCCCCCTACGCGGCTTACCTCTTCAGTGCCGCGGTGTCTCTTTGTTCGGCATCCTGGCTGTCTGGATTCCGGCGCCGGGATGTTGCACCCATTCTGGATGTTGGTGTAGGCATTCAGAATGGCGTCGGGATTCTGACTGCCAATATCTAGACAGCTAGGAACCTGACTGCTCCCCTCCCAAAATAGTAAAGCATGTTAGAGAAGCAAAGGGAAGATTATTGGCCTAATTCTGAATTGGTAATAAAGCAAATAAGAATAAGTAATTGTGCATCTGGGCAAAACCATGTTGCAATGCAAGGGGTGCCAATGCAATTATTTTGTTATTTGCATGCAGAGTAAATAGTGGCTGTTTATGCATGTCGCCTATATTTTTACACAGTAATTTAGATTTGAGTTTGGACACGGCCCTCTCACATCAAGATCTCTCTGCACGTTACATCTGGCCCACCTGCAGTGCAACATGGTTTTGCCTAAGTACAAAGGCACCTGCTTCTTTTTGCTTTTTACATCCCCCTCAGAATCAGGCCCTAACTCCATATTAATACCCAACGTTTTGGAATCAGATGCTCAACAAGAACATATGGGTGTGACGTTTAGGTGCTCACATACTGTATGTTTGTCCGTGTACTTCCTATTCATTGTATAGCTCTCAACATGAGAAATATGGCTATGGCTGCTTAAATCTCCACTCCCATTTCCAAACTCTGGCTGTGTAGATAAAGCTCTCCCTTCTGGCCTTCCACAAAAAAGACAAAAAAAACTAGAAGATCATCCTGGTGCTCGCCATATGTTCCAGCTTTGCTGGAGTTGTCCATGGTAAGCAGTGTACAGACCACATGAAGTACAATTTACACCAGAATCAGTCTATCTGTATTGCTGCCGTAGAACTACAAGCCCCAGTACATTGAGCATAATGGACCTTGCAGATCAACAATAAAATATTCATGTTGCCTTTCATGTAGATATTTTTTTAATAGTGGCATGAATGCTAGGTTACACTAGTTAAAATGTATTTATGTAATGATAACCACACGCTTTGATAAGGGCTGTTGTCCAAACCCGACCTCTACTGTAACTGCTTAGCTTAACCAGATCGGCCCGGTATAGCGGATATGCTCCAATTCTGCCACCTGGGGGTATATACTATAATGTGTGCTTACAGAAGTTGAGATGTCGCCCATAGCAACCAATACGATGCTAGCTATTATCTTCTAGAAGGTGCTAGATAAATAAGTAGAATCTGATTAGTTGCTATGGGTATAAAAACCCGCACTGTGGGGCCAAATTCTACTCTGATCTAACAATTTGGCAACATGGCATCGTCAGAGCGATATCTTCTGGTTGACCCTGCCGCAGGGCCGATCAGAAGATGTCACCTGTGACCACGGGAGCATGCAAATCGGGCATACACACTTAAGGATATGACTGATATGTCGCTCCAACCTGTCCAGAAATGACAAATCGGGCCAATATCGTTCCAGTGTGTACCCACCCTAACATATAATCAGGTTATACTGTATATTATGTAGGTATGTTTAGCCATATGAGTAGGACCTGTCTGTAGGCCCGCCGGATTTATTTTATTATTTAAGCAGGTAAACTGTGGGCTCCTTTATTATGTAGTGAACTATAAAAAAATTGAAAAAAACCTCAAGACTACTTGACAAAGAAGGATGTGCAGTTCTTGCTTGTGAGCACAGGGCAATCTGATAGATGGTAGCGGAACTGAAATTATGCCAGTATAGAGAAAGCACATTACCATGCCAGCCGGCCAAGAAAACAAGATGCCCTTTACTAGGCAAATGGGACTTTTTTTTTTTTACTATGTACACAGAGGGTGATTCAAAGGTTGATGGTACTGCACACATCAGCTATGTCCCAAAGATGCAGCTGCTGTGGGAAAATATGCTAATGCCTGCAGGAGGTGTTTGAGTGAAAAAGACGCCTCCTGCCAGAATCTCAGTTACAAATGCTGCGTCTGCAGACACGGCATCGGATCACCATCGCGATATCGGCAGCAATAGCCGTCTGTGTATGCCTAAGCTTACTCGGACTGGCCACGCAGACACTGGCCTCACCACTCCCAGACAATGGGGCTGATACACTCCCGGTTTCTGGAAACACTGGCAGCACTGCTCCCACCTTGCCCCTAAACGGCCGCAGCTTTTGTGCATGCGCAGTCAGACATACATCGGAGATGTACTTAAACCATCAGGTTTATGTACATCTCTGAACCAGGCCTATAGTGTACAAGGCACAAAGTAGTAAATGAATAAAAGGACAAAATCCAAATGACGGGCTCTCTCTAAATTTGACCATTTTATTACTAGGTAAAGCAGTATTTTCAAAACAAAGGAATATAAATTTAGAACCTAGTGTATAGCTTTATATATATACAATGCAGAAAAACGTATTTCGCTGAAAAAATAGCTCAAGCGAAAAATACTTTGAAAATATCAGCGTAAACTTTTTTATGAAAAGATTAAAGAAAATATGTCATCTCTAGAAGAAGTAATTTTAGATTTTTCCATCTTTACAAACATTGACGAGTGGACTTATACCATGGTAATCTTCTAAGACACAAAGGTAAGATCACATGTAACTACGCAGCTGCTCTGCTCAGGATGGCGGAAGTGCAATTTGCTTCTTGAGGTCATCATCTCACTCAGTTTAGCTGTTCTTAAAGAGATCAATGCAGCTTTGTAATAAGGAGATGTTATTCTGTAACAAAGCAGATCAGTAACCAGAATTACATGTAGAAAGTAAGTTCACACTTAGCTATCCTTATGGATACGAGTAAAAAATATTAATAATATGGGTTTATTCAAACAAAAGTAAATATATTATACCAAAGCGTTTTTTTGTTGGTGGCTAATTAATTCACTAGTTTGAGATATAACCTGAAAAGAGACTGAGGCTAGACATAAAAAAAACTTCAGGGTCACAGATGAATGTAATATTGTTTCCACTCGAGACAGACCATTGACACTTTTGCAACAGAACAGTTTTATATATGGCTATCAACAGTAACCTCTCGTGTGTCCAGGTTTTCCCAAGGACAGCCTCAGTTTTTGCAATTAGAGAGGTTTACTACTTTTGGACAATTCCTTTTTAATTCCACCATCTATGGTGCAGCATCAGTGCCCACTAGCTACGGCAAAACTCAGGGCCGCTATCAGGGGGGTACTGGGGGCACAGCTGTCCCGAGCCCAGTCTCTCTGACAGAGAGGGGGGTGGGCCCAGGCCGCTCATGACGCCCTCCTTAGCCCCCGCCGCTGTTTGTCCCCATCCGCCGCAGCAATCTATTGAAAAAGTCCCTCCCAAAAATGTCCGCCACCACAGAGGAGACAGTTATTCAAGATACTAGAGGAGGCCTCCTCTAATATCTTTAATAACTGTCTACTCTGAGGCGGCAGCCATTTTAGGAGGGATGTTTTCAATAGTTTAAAGCTGGCAGAGGCGAAGAGCAGTCTAGGGGGCGGGGAATCCCCAGACAATGAGCAGGTACTGGGCATAATATGGTGACAAGGGCATTACTGTGTGGGGCAAAATATGATGACAGAGGCATCCAGTGACTGTGGGGGCATAATATGATGTTACGGTCATTACTGTGGGGACTTAATATGGTGCAAGGGGCATAATTTGGTGTTGCTCCATATGTGCAACATTTGTTCTTATAAAAATATTGATTCACAAATATATTGATAAATCAGTATTTCCACCCTGATCAGGACACACTAGGGGCAGAGCTGTGGGTGCAGGGGGCCAGGAGGTCCCCCTGGAATTACAATTTCTGACTGGTCGCATAATTTGTGACTACACCAGGCAAGTGGTTAACATGCCACCGGTCTGAAAACATAGGGGTCATCTCTGAGCCAACCCCATTAGGTGGTTCTAGGACACAAATCGCTCTTAATGTTGTTCACTGCATACAGCAACACAGCATTTCGCCACTTACAGACTTATCTTACACAATTATCCATATCTCTTTATTAGAACTCACTAAAACAGATATAGACGTTATGGTAAGAACTTACCGTTGATAACGTGATTTCTCTTATGTCCACAGGTATCCACAGGATAACATTGGGATATGCCGGAGCGACAGCGGAAATGGCACCAAACGGTCACGAGCTTTCTGGCCTCCCAGGATGCATCGGGGCTTCACCATATAATCCCGCCCACTGACTCAGTCAAATCAGTTCTTTCCACAGCAATTAGGCAGGAGCATCAGGTAGAAACCTATTCAGGCGATAAGAACACACATGCACACCCTTCCATACAAGAGGGAAGAGGTTTAGTGAGTGTAAGGATCCTCAAATCAGGTGCGTCAGGGTGGGACCCCAGTGGATACCTGTGGACATAAGAGAAATCACGTTATCAACGGTAAGTTCTTACCATAACGTCTATTTCTCTGGCTGGGTCCACAGGATAACATTGCTGAAGCACCCTGTTGTGCTGCCCATGAAGGACCTACCTTACGTGTAGAGTGAGCAGAGACATTAGCCGTAGCAGGGAGATCTGCATGAGAATAAGCTTCTGATATTACCATTCGGAGCCATCTTGCCAGCATCTGTTTACTAGCAGGCCATCCTCTTCTATGAAATCCGTACAGGATGAAGAGAGAATCTGTTTTTCTAATGGCACTAGTACGATCTATGTAGATTCTTAATGCTCGGACTACGTCCAGCGACGCTTCTCCCGCAGACAGTCCCGATACCTGAAAAGCTGGGACTACAATCTCTTCATTAAGGTGAAACTTTGAAACCACCTTCGGAAGATAACCAGATCTAGTTCTGAGAACTGCTTTATCTGGAAAAAAAAACTTAGGAAAGGAGACTTACACGACAGTGCTCCTAAATCTGATACTCTTCTAGCTAAGGCCATTGCCAGTAGAAAGAGTACTTTAGCCGTTAACCATTTAAGATCTGCTCTCTTAAGTGGTTCAAACGGAGGTCCCTGAAGGAATTTAAGAACTAGATTCAAATCCCAGGGAGCTGCAGGAGGAACAAATGGATGTTGAATATGTACAACTCCCTGAAAGAAAGTACGCACATCCTGTAAATCAGCAATCTTTCGCTGAAACCATACAGTTAATGCTGATACTTGAACTCTCAAGGAAGCTACTTTCAAACCTTTATCCAATCCTGCTTGAAGGAAATCCAAAATCCTGGATACTTTAAAAGATCTTGGATTCAAACTTTTTTCACTACACCAATGAATATAGGCTTGTCATATTCGATGATAAATACGAGCTGAAGAAGGCTTTCTTGCTCTAAGCATAGTTTGAATTACTTGTTTTGAAAATCCTCTAGCTTCTACGAATGAGGTTTCAACAGTCACGCCGTCAAAGACAGACGATCCAGATGGCTGTGACAACAAGGACCCTGCATTAGTAGATCTGGACGTTAAGGGAGCAGTATTGGTGCTTCCACGGACATCCTTAGAAGATCTGTGTACCAATGCCTTCTTGGCCAAGCTGGAGCTATTAGAATTATGGCTCCCTTTGCTTGCTTCATTTTCCTCACTACTCTGGGTAACAGAGATATTGGAGGGAACAGATATGCCAGATTAAATTTCCATTTTACTAACAGAGCGTCTACAAAGATCGCTCCGGGATCCTTTGTTCTTGATCCGTACCTTGGAACTTTGTTGTTTAGACGAGACGCCATGAGGTCTATCTCTGGTAGACCCCATCTGTTCACTATCGTCTGAAACACTTCCGGGTGTAATGCCCATTTGGTTTCCTGAATGGTGTGTCGACTGAGAAAATCCGCTTCCCAGTTCAGTACACCTGGAACAAACACTGCTGACAATGCTGGAAGATGGAGCTCTGCCCACCTTAGTATGGGAATTACTTCCTCCATCAATCTTTTGCTGTGAGTTCCTCCCTGATGATTGAGGTACGCTACTGCTGTTGCATTGTCTGAGCGAATCTGGACCGGTCTTCCTTGCAGACTGTCCTTTGCCTGAACTAGAGCCATATAAATGGCCCTTATTTCCAACAGATTTATCGGCAGGCGACGTTCCCTTACGGTCCATTTTCCCTGGAACCAAAGGCTTTCGAGTACCGCTCCCCAGCCTTGAAGACTGGCATCTGTTGTCAGGACTTGCCATTCCTTTATCCAAAAGGGTCTCCCCTTGTTTAAATGGTCTGCCTGTAGCCACCACGCTAGAGACCTTTTTACGTTTACTGGAAACTTTATCATCTGCTTTTTTATTGTCTGATGATTTCCGTTCCATTCGGTCAGAATAAGGTGCTGTAGTGGTCTGGAGAGGAATTGCGCATATTCTACCATGTCGAAGGTTGATACCATCAGACCCCACAGTCGCATTGCTGCATGGACTGACATTGTCTGAGTGTGCAACGCTTCCTGAGTCATGACCTGCACCGTGACTATCTTTTTCTCTGGTAAGAAAACTCTCTGTAGACCTGAATCCAATATGGCCCCCAAATGAACCATCCGCTGTGACGGATTCAGAGACGACTTTTCCCAGTTTATGAGCCACCCGTGTCTCTGTAAACAAACTACTGTCTGTTGAAGATGGCTCAAAAGTAACTCCTGCGAATGTGCTAGGATTAACAGGTCATCGAGGTATGGAAATATTCTTATCCCCTGCTCGCGGAGATAAGCTGCCATCACCACCATAATTTTGGTAAACACCCTGGGTGCTGTTGCAAGCCCGAAGGGCAAGGCTTGGAACTGAAAATGTTCCTGGAGGATGGCAAACCTGTGGTAACATTGATGAGACCTTGCTATAGGCACATGTAGGTAAGCATCCTGTATATCCAGAGATACCATGTAATCTCCCGGTTACATAGCCAACATTACGGAGCGTAATGTCTCCATGTGGAACCTTGGAATCCAAATGTATTTGTTTAACATTTTGAAATTGAGAATTGGTCGGAATGACCCATTTGGATTCTGAATCAAAAATAGATTGGAGTAAAAACTCTGTCCCCTTTGTGATGGAGGTACTGGGACAAACTGAAGCAGTTTTTGGACTGCTTCTTGTAGGGCATTGGCCTTTGACTCTATACGAGACGGGCTGGTGCAAAAAAATCTTTGAGGAGGCTGCCTCATGAATGGGAACCCATACCCGGCGAGATACCACCTTCTGCACCCAAGCATCTGTCGTCGACTGTTGCCATATGTGTGCAAAATGAAGGAGTCGCGGCCCCCAACCCTGGAATCCTCCGGGCGGAGGCCCGTCTCTTCAGGCTGATGGTTTCTGTTCAGGCTTGGAAGTTGGCTTTCTAGTAGCCCATTGCTTCCTACCCCTGGTTGATCTATTGAACTGGGGTTGCTTAGACTCCTCTTTAGCATTCGCTTTGCCTTGCCATCGAAATGGCCGAAACTTTGAACCCCTAGTCTTAGGGTTATAACTAGCCGTAAATCTGACCTTTTTGGATTCAGCTTCCGATTCTAGAATATCAGACAATTGTTTCCCAAACAATATATTTCCAATGAAAGGCAATGCTTCCAACTCTTTCTTGGATTCTGCATCTGCTTTCCAAGTGCGTAGCCAAACTGCTCTACGAGCGGCTACTGTCAAGGCTGATGCTTTAGAAGCAATCGTACCCATATAAATTGCTTCCAGCTTCCAAATATTGGGCAGCTTGTCTTAAACGTCCTAAATGATACTCCTGCTCCCTATTAGGAGGGGAGAGGCCATGCTCTAGTTCCTCCATCCATTCTACCATTGCCTTTGCCATCCAGGCTGAAGCCATAGCAGGCCTTACCACTGCTCCTGAGAGAGAAAATATATTTTTCAAGAAGCTATCTACCCTTCTGTCTGTGACATCATTTAAAGAGGTAGACGACAATGGCAAAGCAGATTTATGCACGAGTCGCAGTACATGCGCATCTACTTTAGGAGGAACTTCTCTTTTTGAACAATCCGCAGCTGGAAATGGATAATAAGAATCCCATTTTTTTCGGAATCTTATATTTTTTACTGGGCGTCGCCCAGGATTCTTCCATCATTTCCGTCAGATCCTCTGACGCTGGGAATTCAGTCTTAACTGTTTTTGTTCGTTTAAACACAGGTGTTTTAGATTTCGACACTGTTTTGGCTGTTTCCTCCAAAGAGAGAATAGCCTTCATTGCATCAATAAGTTCAGCTTCATCCTCTGAGCTGAAACTCTGCGATTGATCATCATACGGAGTATTTGAATATACTGTATCATCATCTGTTGTATCATCTTGTGTAGTCTGCAACATAGATGTATCTGTCTTAGTCTTACCTGTACCTTAGTTACTTGTAGAGGCTACTGGAACCAAACCGTAGGAAGGGAGCTGCATGTATGGGTTAATAGTGTAACCTATTCCCTGGGGTGGTGCTGCCGGAGTTAACCTGTCCGCTATTGAAGACAGTCTGTGCGAACATACTCCATGGTGGCTCTGCTGGTTGTTGAACCAATTCCTGTTTTTTACTTTGCTGAAAAGCAAAACAGTTTGCACATAACCCCTCATAAGTGACCAACTGGCCTATACCAATTAACCCTGTTTTACAAGATAAGCATGTTAGGGATGTAGGAGTGCCTGATAAATTCTCCTCGTCACTTTTGCCGCTCAGAGACATGGTAATATTCTGTATATGACTACACAATTTGTGACTGAAAATCACCTATATATAGATATATAGAAGTGAGATCAATCTGACCACAACCGTGCACCTGAATTGAGGTTCAGAACAGGACTGACAACATAAAAAAGTCAGCACACATACTAGCAGTCAGTCACATGTTAAAACATTAAACATTGTCATATGAGAATACAATCACCATCATAATAACTTACAAGTAAGTAGGAAAATTGTATTTCTGTTTTTAACTGTTTTTTTTCAAACATAACATGCAGAAACAACAGTAATATACAGGTCCCATATGCAATATGTACCAAAATTAACAATTCATACTAACAAGTAGAGAGAATTTTAGTACTGTATAACCCTTCTTCCATAGAGCGGGATACAGGGAGACTCGCCACACTTCCATATCCATCAATACGCTCGCAAGACGCTGAGTGGATTCAGACGCTACTGGTGTACACTGCTGTTTGATAACTGATGAAAAGACACGGACGCTCAGTGATTGCCACGTGTATGCAGACGCTAAGGCCTGCGACTCGGTCCGGCAATTTCTAGTGTACACAACACAGAGGACTCGTGGACACTCGCTCAGGTTAGAGGAGAGGAGATTCCGCACAATACGGCGTAAAGGCTTTTTCACGGTAAGGACAATACGTGTTTGGAATTCCCTGCCCGAGGGAGTTGTAATGGCGGAATCTGTCAACACCTTTAAGAATGGGTTAGATAAATTCCTATTGGATAAGGATATCCAGGGGTATGGTGCATAGTCATGCATTATAGTTACTATAAATAGGGATAAAATGCAATGGCTGACAGCAGCATCAGTCAGAAATTTTAGTCAAATCATCATGCATAGGACACCACAAATAGGTTGAACTCGATGGACAATTGTCTTTTTTCAACCTCAGATACTATGTTACTATAACCGCAGCGTCTAAGCTGCGACCGAGTACCCTCATGGTAGCGTCTGAGACGGAAGTGAGGTCATTCAGTTCACGGACGGGAGACACGCGGAAACTGGTCATGAACTTGGGGGAAGGGCGGCCAGGAGGGTCTAATTCCCCCTGTTGACTTAAACTCTAAGGATTGTGGCCTCAACCTAGTCCTGGCGCCTATGATCCCTAAAGCATAGCACTGTCGCACCTAAGAGTGGTCGGCGCATCAACACACTGTTTGTAGTCTCCACCAATACAGTGTAGCTGTGTCCGGAACCCCTAGTAAGAGGAAATCCATAGACTTACCTTCTCCCCATGCTCCGGCCACAGCCTGGTTATGCCTGCTGGACCTGCTAGAATCATCTGACACAGACGCCCGTCGAGACAGCACTATACCGCGAAGGTAAGCGTTGTTGCGACCCGGTGGGGAGTTGTTGGAGCGACTCTTTCTAATATGCGTTTAAGACGCTGTTTAGAAAAGTCACTCAAAAAAAACATAGTAAGACTATAAACATAAAATAAAAGCTTCAGGCTGCTTTATTAACAGCAGCCCAGTTACCATGGTTCGGCTCCTGCCGCACCAAACAAAAAACGGATTTGACTGAGTCAGTGGGCGGGATTATATGGTGAATCCCCAATGCATCCTGGGAGGCCAGAAAGCTTGTGACCGTTTGGTGCCATTTCCACTGTCGCTCCGGCATATCCCAATGTTATCCTGTGGATAACCTGTGGACCCAGCCAGAGAAAAAGACATTCAGTCCTGTGCTATATGGCTTGAGGTTATGAGTGGGAGCATCAGAAATTGTGGGGCCCAGGACTGAAAAAATAGGTAGGGATTCCTCCTCCCACATACACTGCCCCATAGCCATACTTCCCAGTCTGTCAATGACGCCCCCACCTCCACATCCCACTGTTTCTTAGTGACACCACCAAATTCCCCTCTGTCTCCCTGCAATTGCCTGTTTCTCAGTGACCCCTTCCTCCCCCAACATTCCACTCCTGTTGGTGAAATTAATATAAAAGTCCTCCCCAGGTGCAGGTGTCCGCAGCTTTCTTCAACCACAGCCAGCCCCTCAGGAAGATCTAGCCATGGGGTTGCCTAGGGTGGGGCAGAAATCAGGTTATATGAGTGTAGGCCACTCTCCTGGCTCTGAAACGTCTCGTTGTGGGGCTGGCTGGGAGCAAAAAATGAGGGCGGGGTTAAGCTGTGTCTGAGTTGGAAGATGAACTCAGTGCGGCCCAGCCAGGTGGTAGGTGTAGCATCAGCCCCCCACTCTATTCGGGAGTGGAGCTCCTCTCCCAGCAGTCCTCCCCTGATGGCGAACCTGCCTCCATGGTCCTGACTATTCAATTGAAGACATGGCAACATCTATTGTTCTATAAGCGAGATGGTATGGACAGATCTATAATGGGTGCAGGGTGTACAGTGAGGCCCACACCGCACACCCTACACCTATTCAAAACACTTCTCAGTCAGCGCAGCAGATATCTCTGGCAACATAGTGCAAGCGCCATGTATCCGGAGATCCGTGCAGCACATATCACCAGAAAAACACATAGGCATAATACTTCTGGAGAGATATGCATGTGCACTATATAAATCACAAAGAAAATGGTGTCCAAGACATTTTCACGGTGATCGGCACTTGCCAGGACTATACTGCAGGAAAAGACAGTGAAGGGGGTGTGGGAGTGGGGGTGGCACATGGGCCCTGCTCTCTTTTGATCCGCCCCTACAAGGCGGCATCCCATTTGAAGCCGCAATGTAAACAAACAGACCTTCCTGTTCCTCTTGTTACTAAAACTTGTTAATTTGATCTAGAAGGCAGCATCACACATATGCAGCTGTATCCATGTATTCTGCACCACACACAGGGAGCGGCATCAGAGTTCATGCAACTCCATCAATTCACTGGATAGAGATGTGGTGTATTCATTTAATTCTGTCATACGTGGCAGCTTGCAATTTCTGAGCATTTTTAACCCAGAAAGTTTAACTGCCAATCATGTCAAAAGCACAACATGGCTAAAATATTCGTAAATGTACTACTGATATGTTGCCTTGCAGTTCTGCACTTTATCGAACAAACAGAAAAGAAAAACGAGTTTTATGGTAAGAACTTACCCTTGTTAAAACTCTTTCTGCGAGGTACACTGGGCTCCACAAGTCTGGACAATGGGGTGTAAAGTAGGATCTTAATCCGAGGCACCAACAGGCTCAAAGCTTTGACTGTTCCCAGAATGCACAGCGCCGCCTCCTCTATAACCCCGCCTCCCAGCACAGGAGCTCAGTTTAGTTAACCAGCCCAATGCAGTAGCAGGAAAAGAGACAACGGTTAGTAGCCACATACACCACACTCTCACGACAAGAGAAGTGTCAGCGGCTAATGCCATATCAACCCAAAGAAGCTAAGTGCGTCAGGGTGGGCGCCTTGTGGAGCCCAGTGTACCTCGCAGAAAGAGTTTTAACCAAGGTAAGTTCTTACCATAAAACTCGTTTTCTGCTGCGGGGTACACTGGGCTCCACAAGTCTGGACAATGTGGATGTCCTAAAGCAGTTCCTTATGGGAGGGGACGCACTGTAGCGGGCACAAGAACCCGGCGTCCAAAGGAAGCATTCTGGAAAGCGGCAGTATCGAAGGCATAGAACCTTATGAACGTGTTCCCGGAGGACCACGTAGCCGCCTTGCACAATTGGTCAAGGGTCGCACCACGTTGGGCCGCCCAAGAAGAACCAACAGACCGAGTAGAATGGGCCGTAATGTTAACAGGAGCTGACAAACCAGCCTTCACATAAGCATGTGCAATCACCATTCTAATCCACCTGGCCAGGGTCTGCTTGTGAGCAGGCCAGCCACGTTTGTGAAATATAAACAAAACAAAGAGAGAATCAGGCTTTCGAATAGAAGCAGTTCTCTTCACATAGATACGGAGAGCCCATACCACATCCAAAGACCGCTCTTTGGAAGACAAATCAGGAGAGACAAAAGCTGGAACCACAATCTCCTGATTAAGGTGGAACGAAGAAACCACCTTAGGTAAATATCCGGGACGAGTCCTAAGAACCGCCCGGTCACGGTGAAAAATCAGATATGGGGAACTACAAAACAAGGCACCCAAATCCGACACTCTTCTAGCAGAGGCAATAGCCAGCAAGAACACCACCTTAAGGGAAAGCCACTTAAGGTCAGCTTGAACCAAGAGGTTCAAATGGAGGCTCCTGCAACGCCTCCAAAACCACCGACAAGTCCCAAGGAGCCACAGGCGGGACATAGGGAGGTTGGATATGCAACACACCCTGAGTGAAAGTATGAACATCAGGTAAAGTCGCAATTTTTCTCTGAAACCACACCGACAAGGCAGAAATATGAACCTTGAGGTAGGCCAGACGCAGGCCTAAATCTAGGCCCTGCTGTAGAAAAGCCAAAAGTTTGGCTGTACTAAACTTGGAAGCGTCATAATGGTTAGATGCGCACCAAACAAAGTAGGAATGCCAGACCCGATGGTAAATCCGAGCAGAGGCCGGTTTCCGGGCCCGCAACATAGTTTTAATGACCTCTTCAGAAAAACCCTTAGCTCTTAAGACGGAAGCTTCAAGAGCCACGCCGTCAAAGACAGCCGCTCTCGGGGTCCTGGTAGACACAGGGGCCCTGAACGAGGAGGTCTGGGCGTTGTGGAAGTAGAAGTGGACGCTCTGACGATAGGCCTTGCAGGTCTGAGAACCAGTGCCATCTGGGCCACGCCGGAGCTATGAGAAGCAGATTTCCTTTTTCTTGCTTGAACTTCCGAATTACCCTGGGCAGGAGTGACACCGGAGGGAACACGTACGGCAGCCGAAACCTCCACGGCACTGCCAGCGCATCCACGAATGCTGCTTCAGGATCCCTTGTCCTTGCTCCGAAGAACGGAACCTTGTGATTGTGTCGAGACGCCATCAGATCCACATCTGGAAGACCCCACCTTTCCACGAGGAGTTGAAACACTACTGGATGGAGGCCCCACTCGCCGGCATGAACGTCCTGACTGAGAAAGTCCGCTTCCCAATTCAGGACTCCCGGAATGAATATTGCCGGTAGATGGCGTTCTGCCCAACGTAGAATCCGTGAGGCTTTCTTCATTGCCAAATGGCTTCGAGTGCCGCCTTGATGATTTATGTAAGCCACTGTGGTGGCGTTGTCCGACTGTACTTGAACAGGACGGTTCTGAATCAAATGCTGGGCTAGGTTCAACGCATTGAAGACCGCCCGCAATTCCAGAATGTTGATCGAGAGGAGAGATTCCTCCTTGGTCCACCGACCCTGCAAGGAGCGCTGCTCCAGCACCGCACCCCAACCTTTTAGACTGGCATCTGTCGTCAACAGGACCCAGTTGGATATCCAGAAGGGACGGCCTCTGCACAATTGTCGGTCCAGGAGCCACCAGAGCAGCGACAGACGGACCTCCGGAGTCAAAGAGATCATGTGAGACCTTATCCGGTGAGGCAGGCCGTCCCACTAGAATCAGCTTCTGGAGGGGGCGAGAATGGAATTGAGCATACTCCACCATGTCGAATGCTGAGACCATGAGGCCCAGCACCTGCATTGCCGAATGTATCGACACTTGCGGACGAGAAAGGAAGCAACGAATCCTGTCCTGAAGTTTCAGGACTTTCTCCTGAGACAAGAACAACCTCTGGTTGTGAGTGTCCAACAGCGCTCCCAGATGCACCATGCTCTGAGCAGGGACCAGGGAGGATTTCTTCCAGTTGATGAGCCACCCGTGGGCTTGTAGAAACCGGACCGTCATATCCAGATGACGCAGGAGAAGATCTGGGGAATTTGCCAGGATTAACAAGTCGTCCAGATACGGCAGTATCCTGACCCCTTGACGGCGGAGTACCACCGTCATCACCGCCATAACTTTGGTGAAGACTCGCGGAGCCGTTGTTAAACCAAAAGGTAATGCCCGAAACTGGTAATGGAGGTTGCCAATAGCGAACCTTAGGTATTGTTGATGTGACACTGCTATAGGAATATGCAGGTAAGCATCCTGTATGTCCAGGGAGACCATGTAGTCCCCAGGTTCCAAGGCCAGAACTAGAGAGCGAAGGGTTTCCATACGGAACTTGGAAACCTTCACAAATTTGTTCAGTGCCTTGAGGTTGAGACTGGGCCGGGAGGACCCATTCAGTTTCGGGACTAGAAACAGCTGAGAATAGTACCCCCGGCCCCTCTGAGCAAGAGGCACCTGTACTATGACTCCTGTATCCAGGAGGGTCTGTACCACCGAATGCAGAGTGTTTGCCTTTGTCTGGTCCGACCGGACGTCTGTCTGGCAAAATCGATGAGGGGGTCGGTTTTTGACGGCTATGGCGTAACCTCGAGTGACGACTTCCCGTACCCAGGCATCTGAAGTGGTCTTCAACCATTCCTGGGTATACCCTAGAAGCCGGCTCCCCACCCTGGGATCCCCCAGGGGGAGGCCCGCCCCGTCATGCGGCAGGCTTATCGGTCTTGGCTGCTGGCTGACGGGCAGCCCAGGCTCTTTTGGGCTTCGGCTTACCAGGTTTGGAAGTGCGGGCCTGCTTATGGTACGCCTGACCTTTTGCTTTACCTGAAGGACGAAAGGGGCGAAAGGACGTGCCTTTGGCCTTCGACACAGAAGGAGCTGTATTAGGCAGACAGGCAGTTTTGGCAATAGCCAAGTCAGCCACTATCTTATTTAAGTCCTCCCCAAACAGAATATCCCCCTTGAAAGGGAGTACCTCCAGGGTTTTTCTAGAGTCCAGATTCACAGACCAGGATCTCAGCCACAATATCCTGAGAGCCAGGACTGACGTAGTAGAGGCCTTGGCTGCTAGGATACCGGCATCAGAAACCGCCTCTTTAATATAGCGAGAAGCTATGACAATATATGACAAGCATTGTCTAGCATGGTCAGAGGAGATTTCAGCCTCTAACTCCAAGGCCCATGCTTCAATAGCCTCTGCCGCCCATGTAGCTGCAATAGTGGGCCTTTGTGCAGCACCCGTGAGGGTGTAAATCGCTTTTAGACAACCCTTGACACGTTTATCCGTAGGCTCTTTTAGAGACGTGACGGTAGTGACAGGTAGAGCTGAGGAAACTACCATCCTAGCCACATGAGTCTACTGGAGGAGGCGTTTCCCAATTCTTAAACAGCTCTGGGGCAAGGGGATAGCGAGCCAGCATCTTCTTTTGAGGCACAAACTTCGTACCCGGGCTTTGCCAGGGTTCCTGACGTATATCCACTAGGTGGTCAGAGTGAGGTAAAACTTGTTTAATCACCTTCTGACGCTTGAACCTATCTGGTTTCTTAGGAGGAACGGATGGCTCGGGATCATCCGTAATCTGCAGAATTAATTTAATAGCCTCCAAAAGATCAGGAACATCCACATGTGAACTACCCTCCCCATCAGCCGTATCCGAGTCTGAACCTGTGGGGTCAGTGTATGTGCTGTCTTCATCAGATGAGGTGTCAGTGACAGCAGTGGATTGTGAGGAGACGAGCGCTCGCTTAGAGGACCTCTTGGACTTAGGCGAGCATTGGTCAGACTTTTTAATAGTCAAGGACTGGTTCAACTTCTTTAATTGAGCAGATAAATCGTCCGCCCACGGCGGGTTAGCTGCAGGGACCACATACGGTTGTACCGACATTGGGGGTCCCATAGGGGGAGTTAGTTTATGAACTAGCGTATGCAGAAGCGTGGAAAAAGCGGCCCACGGAGGGTCAGTATGTGCCTCCGTTGCCACAGTCCCACTGGGGGGCAAGGAGCCCCCAGAACCAGAGCCCACAGCTGCTATATTCTCCCCATATGTGCCTGTGGCTTCAGCAACACCAGCAGTGTGTTACGCCCCAGAACCCTTACCCTCAGAAGCAGACATGATATAACTTGCAGTATGAGGTAACACAGTACAATTATTAGCAGCACTATATCCCTAAACCCAAACACCTGTGCAGTGTAGTCAGCACCAGCAGAGATAAAGGAGAGATATGGTGACTAAATCACAGAGAAAAATACGTAATACAGTATATCTTTGTGAAAATCCTATATTAAATAACACCTGACGCACCAAGCCCCCTGAGGTTATAGAATATAGGGATAGCAAGTTGAGTGAAAGACACAAGATGGACACCACTCAGCTATCAATGCACACACAAATAGTCACAGTTTGTACAATGCAGAGGTTATTACAGACAATAATACTGTACTGGACTAGCTTACAAAGCTATATAGTCAATAGATATAACACTACACAGTAAGAAACTGGATGTATATCACAGGGTAATTGTACTATAAACCCCTGACTAAATGCACTCTTTCTTAACTAACACTGACTAAAAAGGCAGGTAGAATACTTAAGTGTCATGTAAAGTCACAGCACTGACAACCAGGCGGCTTTACATAGGAGGATTTGCCCAAGCAGTCCCAGGAACAGTGAGCTGAGGAGTAATGGCGCCACAGACACTGACAGGGAGTGAGGAAAGACAGAGATGCAGCTCCAGGGCAGGAACACTTGCTGGAAATGGTGCCCTGGGGCTGGGGGAGGGGCTTCAGGTTTAAGCCTTATCTCCCTTGCTGGCAAAACCAGCGGGTACTGTGGGCAATATTAAAATCGGTTTTAAGAGAAAACCTGACCTGCGCCCATGCCCTGGTGATCTAGTGGGATCGCCTGTATCCACTGCAAGCGCACGGCCCACCTCCCACTGACCGCGCCGGATCGCGATAAAGACCGTGTCCCGTGAGCGGGACCCACTTACCACCTCCCGAAGTGCGGCCACGCAATCCTGGAGAGCCCCAGCCATGTGTCCCTAATGTGAAGTAAACCGGAGCCTCCGCTGTAGGTACCCGGCAACCAGGGCTCGGGAGTGTATAGCGCCACTGGGGAGAGCTGGAGCTGCAGCAGAGAATGTCAGAAGACATTTACCCCTGCTGCTGCCCTTGAAGTCTTCACTTTTTACCTCATAAAAGGCTTTTCTTAGGGCTGCCTGGAGAAGCCCCTCTGTTAAGTGCCTGCTTACTGCAGCACCAACTGAAAAACTGAGCTCCTGTGCTGGGAGGCGGGGTTATAGAGGAGGTGGCGCTGTGCATTCTGGAAACAGTCAAAGCTTTGAGCCTGTTGGTGCCTCGGATTAAGATCCTACTCTACACCCCATTGTCCAGACTTGTGGAGCCCAGTGTACCCCGCAGCAGAAATGCATTTGCCTTCTTTTTTTTATTTTTACAAATCAATATATAGTAAAGTCTTGGGCAGCTGACTTAACCTGTTACTCAGCATTACAATTTGGAATCACATGGAGTAGAAAGCTAACGGTCACTGAAGCCGCAGCAGTAGTTACACGTACCTTGGCATGCTTGATTTCTAGTTCTGTCATCTCCACAAGGTTTTTCCGAAAGGCGGATACTCTCCTTCGTTTGAAGCTAATCAGCTCTGCAAAACACACACTATTCAGATGAGGCTTTAATGAAATTTACAAACAGCATAATTCACCTTATGTGTAAATTGTAATAATAATGGAAGAACACACAAAGGAGGTATACAGCTGAAGACCAGAGAACTGTATAAGGAAACTTATGTTCTCTACATAATATACCATACATAGGCAGGCTCTCTCTTATGTAAACATGTAGAGTAGATAGGTGTTTTTTTCCCACTGCTACTGTATCCCTCTATGTATTCGAAATCAAGGAGATGTTTGCCATAGGTGAGGTTGTGGACACACAAATTCACATTGCTTCGTTCTATGGGTATGAGCCACATTAATAATCTGTTACTCCAAACCAATTTCTATCCACTTATGGTGGCCGTAATGCCTTATTTTGGTCTGTTTTGTTCCTTTTTATTAGTTTGCCAACCTTGTTTCCCAGACTCTGAGAGCTTCTCAAACTTCTGGCAGCACTCTTGCTGATGCAACTCCGCCTGTTTCACGTCTTTGCTTTTCAACCTAGCTTTATCAAGAGCTTTGTTAGAATTCTCATATTCACCCAGTCTCTTTGTCCTTCTGTGCAACAGGTCCTGTAACAGGGCGAAGGGAAAAATAAACAAATACATGAAGTTTACTTAAACATTTTTTTCCCACTTTTGGAACACAGGTAAAACAATTTACCTTGGCTGCCTCAATATTGAGCACGTAGTATCTTAACAGTTCAGACAGTTTTAAGTCTTCATCTGATGCAACTCTGGCCTCTACTTTCTGAAGATTATGCCAAAAACATAAGACACAGATAAATACATTTAAAAAAAGCAAACTAATGAAAGAAATAAAATATAAAAATATAAAAAAATACAAGACTTACCCGGAGTTTTTCAAATAACTCTGCCAGCTTTAGTAAGTATCTGCAAAGAAGAATAAATACAAAACAAAGCAAAGCACACTTGTCAGTTTTTCTTTTAAAATAGATTAAAAGCATTTATGTAAAGTTAAACAAAAATGGCTGCTTTGGAATAGATTTAAGGAGTGCGTTATTAGATATCACAGAATCATTTCATAATAATAAACGTGTGTGTGTGAAGCTGCTTTCCTTTCATTTCACAAATTCTCTCAACACTTTGGGGAGATTCAATGAAGTGCGAGGTTCCGGTGCGATGTGCGACTGCACCCATTGCGGGTAATTACAGGAGGAAAACCTTAACCTTTTTTCATACCTTTGCCCGTCCCAAAAAGACCTCACAACTAATTAAGGGATCTATTCATGAAGTAGTGAAAAGTGTGGAGAATGAACCAGTGGAGAAGTTGCCCATGGCAACCAATTAGCTGCTCTGTATAATTTTATAGTATAAAAATTATAAATGTTACTTCAATGCTGATTTGTTGCCATGGGCAACTTCCACACTTTTCACTAATTCATGAATAGAACCCTATATCTAGCTCGTTGTCTGGTAATTTCTTCTGAAACGGCTACAGTCAAAAACTTGGAAAAAACAGATATTAAAGCATCCAACAAAGATTATGGTTTTTGTTTTTATGGCTTTGGTATTTATACATATTTAAATATACTTAACACATTTACAGGAACTGTGCGGATATGGACAAATGTACTATTTGCTCTGCCCTGGACTTTGTATTTTCGTGATGCTGATCAAACAGTACTGACTGGGTAATACACAAGTCTGTCTACGATAAATTGGTGAGGTCTCCAATACACACACGCTAAGAAATCATCATGGTAAATAGGATAGATAGAATTATTAAATTATTATACATATACCAAATATACATATTCCACAGTGATGCCAATCACTATGAATACCAAGGTGGTAATCATATTGGCTTCGTTGTTCAATGCGATCACACTGACCTCAAAGGGTTCCGCGTGTGGACAATTTCCGACTAGGCTAAAACAAGCACCAGTGTTACAAGTAAAATATATGTGCGCCCAACTTGGGTAATGTGTGGCCAGCTTACTGTACTGACAAAAGGAAGAATCACTTTGGTGAATGATTTAAAAAAGCAAGGAGACAGTGGCAGTAAGGATTTACTGTAAATGTTTGTTAAAGGATGACATATAAATGGAGTTGAGACTGATTGGGTAACACAGCAAGAACGTTACATGACATTTCAGGAGGGGGATGAGGTGATCTGTAATGTTCAGCCAATAATCTGACTATGTAAAGCAATAAATGCTGATGTTACACAAGTCAGGTGATGTATGGGGACCTGCGTCTCCAGTGTCCATGCAGATTCCAGGCACAAACGTGTTATGGGGCAGATGACCCTCGGGTCAAAAAGAGCAGTCCAGAGATCAGACAGATAAACGCGGGAAATCATCCCATACAGAGGGTGTCTGCGCCATGCATGCAGTGACAAGTGTCCTTTACTGACATATAAAACACAAGCGTTTTTGGAGAATTAAAGAATACACAAATTATTAAGGAACTATAATAATCAGGCACCGATATAGTGATGTAGACCAAAAACTTTAGGTCTGTGATTAATGATTTTGTTCGGCAGACTTGTAGTTAGAAAAAAAATAGATATTGTGAAAAGAAAATACTATTATTACCGTAATAATAATTATCATAACAGTAGTAGTAATAGGTCTAAATAAATTACATATATACAAACACAGAAATGCATATTTATAACGTGTTCATTGCAAATACTTAAATGTTGACAAGACCTCTATATATCTAGCTGCTGTTTTTGGCACATATTCATCATTCATTTTCCCACTTAGGTATTAGTCTACAAAACCTATGGTTACCACCTGAAAAATAAGGATAACTTTCATCTAAACTAAACTACAATCCCTCCTTTACCACGAACACTTTCACCATTACAGTTTCACCGAAATGCTGCTTCATCATGTTTGAAAATCCTTTTTTAAAGGTTCTTACAAATGTGTAGAAAACAGTATCTGTCATAATGATACAAGGGCCTATGGAACACTTGTGGCACTATATAAATAAAGGATGATAATAATAATAATAATAATAATAATACATTGGAAAACATGCTCTACTACATAACTTCAAACATTTTAAACACAACCACACAAGGGACAGAGAAGTGTAATTAAAAAAAAAAAAACAACAAACATAAGCAATGTCGCCCTCCGGTGGTGTATCTCAGATGACAGACATGCCTTTCAGGGCTCAGTCTAATCTATAGCACATGCACACACAGTGTGGTATTGTGAGAATGTGCGGGCCTCTGCTGAATGGAATGTGTTTACTCAACAACAGGGAAGTCATAAAATGGACTTCCTACTCCAAATTCTTTTCTGCCTACTACTGACAGTCACACTTACTTTCTAACTGGAGTGTTCTCCTCATCAGCTAGTGAGGTCAATGCAGCCGAAATATGGATGTAGTCATCAGCAACATCTATAAAAGAGCATTAACTGTAATATATGTAGTAATACAAAGGCTTTCAAGTTCAGGAGGACTGGTATATATGAACATTGAAGTTAGGATTTTTTTTTTTTTTTTATGTACTGTTAATGTAGATGCACAAAATGTAATGTGCAAGTACTCTCTTCACATAGATGTTGGTACACTATGGGGTGGGTATACACTAGAATGACATTGGGACGATTTGCCATACTGCAACGACAAATAGTCTACATCGTCTAGAGTGTACACACAGTTGCGTGCTCCTTCAGGTCACATCCAACATCATCTAGTTGGCCGGGTAGCAAGGTCAATCAGACAATACTGTATGCCCAGATGTTCAGTGTACTGAAGGACGGAACGAGGTATCGTTCTGTTGTTCATTACATTGTGTAGTGTGTACGGCCAGTCTCGCATGGCCTGGGCCAAATTCCATTGGGACGACTGCCTGTGTTGTTTTTTTGCAACAGTGAGATCCACTGATACTAGCTGGGTGGTCGGCTCATGCAGCATCATTTATCTATCATCTTCGCAGACACACATGGCGCGCCCGCTGTTCCTAACAAAAACTCCTACAATATGCAACTCTTCTGTTTCATTGGCCCTCATTCCGAGTTGTTCGCTCGCTAGCTGCTTTTAGCAGAATTGCACACGCTAGGCCGCCGCCCTCTGGGAGTGTATCTTAGCTTAGCAAAATATCGAACGAAAGATTAGCAGAACTGCTACTTAATAATTTGCTGTAGTTTCTGAGTAGCTCCAGACCTACTCCTAGACTGCGATCATATCAGTCCGTTTAGTTCCTGGTTTGACGTCACAAACACGCCCTGTTTCGGCCAGCCACTCACCCGTTTCTCCAGCCACTCCTGCATTTTTACCTGGCACGCCTGCGTTTTTTAGCACACTCCCTGAAAACGGGCAGTTTCCGCCCAGAAACACCCACTTCCTGTCAATCACACTATGATCACTCGAGCGATGAAAAAACGTCGCTCGACCTTGTGTAAATCTACAATGTTTTGTGTAAAAGTACTTAGCGCATGCTACCATGCGCATGTTTGCCGTTTTTTTACTTAATCGCTGCACTGCGAAAATCGGCAGTGAGCGAACAACTCGGAATGACCACCATTGTTCTTGTATTTGCTAATCATATGTTCATGTTGTACAGCCACAGTGTAAAACATGATAATAACCAGACATAGGATTTTTATTTTCACAAAAAATAGGATTTTGGTACTTACCAGGTAAATCTTTTTCTTTGAATCCATAGGGGGCACTGGAGTACTCTTGGGGATATGGACGCCTTTAGCAAGAACAGGGCACTGAATATTTAAATTTAGAACTCTCCATATCCCAGAGTACCTCAGTGTTTTTTACGGAGCCGAACATGAGCTATAGAGAGGTTGACAATGGAGAATTACATATAACATAACGGACAACAATAAAGTTGACACATCACGTTACGACAACTAAACAGTTGACACCATAACCGATAGAACTTGAAAATTTGAACCAGTCGGTGAGAGTGTGTTACCATAAGATCCCCTGAACTTACCACAAACCAGGTAAACTGCTCTGGGTGGGCGTCCAGTGCCCCCTATGGATTCAAAGAAAAGGATTTACCTGGTAAGTACCAAAATCCTATTTTCTTTTTCATCCACTAGGGGTCACTGGAGTACTCTTGGGACGTACCAAAGCTTCCCTCGTGGGCGGGAGAGCTGTTTGGCACCTGTAACACTAGGCGGCCAAAGCTAGACGCTGATGCCGCAAACGTATCAAACTTGTAAAATCGCACAAACGTGTGCACTGATGACCATGTAGCCGCACGGCAAAGCTGCGTCGTAGAAGCCCCACGACCAGCTGCCCATGAAGTTCCCACAGAACGTGTGGAATGAGCTGTTAATGATGTAGGCGGCTGTAACCTAGCATGAAGGTAAGCCTGACGTATGGTCAGTTTTATCCATCTGGATAAGGTCTGCTTAGAAGCTGGCCAACCCATCTTGGCAGCATCATAGAGAACAAACAACGTATCCGTCTTACGAACTGTAGACGTTCGGGATACATAAACGCGTAATGCGCATACCACATCCAAAGTTCCAGAATTTCCTGTTAACACAGGAACTACTATTGGTTGATTGATGCGAAAAGATGACACTACCTTTGGTAAGAAAGCGGGATTCGTCCGAAGAACCGCTCTGTCATCATGAAACACCAAATACGGTGGCTTGCATGACAAGGCACCCAAAACTGAAACACGCCTTGCTGAAGCTAAGGCTAGAAGAAAAATTGTTTTCCAAGTGAGAAACTTAATATCCACTTGTTGTAAGGGTTCAAAATATGAAGACTGTAAAAAAATCTAAAACCAGATTCAAGTCCCATGGCGCTGTAGGTGGAATGAAAAGGAGGTTGTACTCTGAGGACACCTTGCAGAAAAGTGTGCACAGACGGCAATAGAGCCAAACGTCTCTGAAAGTAAATTGACAAGGCAGAGACCTGTACCTTTAGTGTAGATAAACGCAGTCCTCCATCCAACCCTGTCTGTAGAAATAACAAAAGACGGGATAACTTGAAAGATGATGTCGGAAACTTCCGAGCTTCACACCAACCTATATAGGCACGCCAAATTCTGTAATAATGAGCTGCCGTAACTGGCTTCCTAGCACGTAACATGGTTGGTATAACCGATTCTGGAATGCCCTCTCTTCTTAAGAGGGCGGTCTCAACGGCCACCCCGTCAAACGCAGCCGCGCTAAATGGGGGTAAAGGAACGGACCCTGTTGTAACAGTTCCGGACGTAGCGGGAGCGGCCAAGGATAGTCTGCGAGTAGCCCGCAGAGATCCGAGAACCAAGCTCTCCGAGGCCAATGAGGCGCCACTAGTATGACTGTGGCGGACTCTCATTTGATCCGTTTTAGCAACAGAGGAAGCAGCGGAAACGGTGGAAACAGATACACGAGGCAGTACGGCCACGCGATTGTGAGAGCATCCACCGCCACTGCCTTTGGATCTCGCGTTCTGGACACATACTGGGGCGTTTGAGGATTGTGGCGAGATGCCATCAGGTCCACCTGAGGGTAACCCCACCTCTGGACCAACATGTGAAACACTTCTGGATTTAATGACCATTCTCCTGGATGAAAATCCCGACGGCTTAGATAATCCGCCTCCCAGTTGTCCACTCCCGGAATGAACACTGCCGACAATATCACTTGGTGATGCTCGGCCCAATTGAGGATTCGAGCTACTTCCCGCATTGCCATGCGGCTTCTCGTTCCTCCTTCTTTGTTGATGTACGCGACCGCTGTTGCGTTGTCTGACTGCACCTGGACAGTCTGAGACCGAAGCATGTGCACTGCTTGTCGTAGCGCATTGTAATTTGCCCGGAGTTCCAGGACATTTATAGACAGCAATCTTTCGTGATCCGCCCAGAGACCCTGGAGCTGACAATTTTGAACTACAGCTCCCCAACCTCTGAGACTCGCGTCCGTCGTTAGAATTATCCAATTCCAGGCGCCGAACCGTTTCCCTGCGGTTAGATTGTGTACTTTGAGCCACCAGAGTAGAGATACCCTGGCCCGTGGCGACAACCTCACCCTGTGGTGAATCTGCAGATGCGAGCCTGACCACTGTGCGAGCACATCCAGTTGAAAAGGACGTGAGTGAAATCTTCCGAACTGAAGCGCTTCGAAAGCCGCCACCATTGTGCCTAAGAGGCGAATGCACAATTGTACCAAGACTGTGCGTGGCTTGAGCACTAATTGTACCAGATGACGAATAATCTGTACTTTCTGTTCTGGTAGGTAAATTCTTTGATTTACCGTATCGAGAATCATACCTAGGAATTGAAGTCGTTGAGACGGAATTAGATGTGATTTCTTGAAGTTGACAATCCAACCGTGCTGAACTAGTACATTGTACGTTAGCAACGCATGTTGGAGGAGCATCTATTGAGACGGAGCTTTGATCACTCCCAGGGATCTGAGTTGAGCTATCATCACAGACATCACTTTGGTGAATACCCGAGGCGCTGACGAGAGGCCAAATGGTAGAGCCTGAAACTGGTAATGGTACTGCCGTATCGCAAAACGCAAGAACCTCTGATGAGGTGGCCAAATCGGAATGTGTAAGTACGCATCTTTGAGATCTAGCGCAATCATGAATTCCTGTGGCTCTAAACCTGCAATTACTGACCGCAGAGATTCCATCTTGAATCTGTAGTAAGTGACTTACTGATTGAGACCCTTTAAGTTCAATATTGGCCTGACGGAGCCATCCGGCTTTGGTACCACAAACAGACTGGAATAATAACCCTGACCTTGTTGGTGTACAGGGACCGGAATCAAAACTGCTGAATCCAGCAGGGACTGAATGGCAATTTGCAGAACCGCCCTCTTGTCGTCCGACAGAGGCAGTCCTGTCTTGAAAAACCGCAGTGGCGGGAGACAGTCGAACTCTATTTTGTAACCTTTTAACACTAAATTGCGGATCCACCCATCTGTGGATGTCTGGAACCACGCAAAATGGAACGTCTGAAGGCGTGCTCCCACAATTGGAGATCCGAGATGGGCTGGGAGCCAGTCATGCCACCGGCTTGTCGGTGACCTTAGCGTCCTGACGACTGGTGTTGGTTTGTTGGAAACCACGTCCTCGACCGCGTATACCAGCCGTGGCTGTTCCTCTACCACGGCCTCGAAAGGGCTGAGGTCTAAAGGATTTGAACGCCGGGCCAGAGTATTTCCGTCTAGGTACTGTTGGAGGCAATGGTAGGAAAACAGACTTTCCTCCCGTGGCCTCAGAAATCAATTTGTCCAATTCAGTACCAAACAACTTCTCGCCACCGTAAGGTAACGCTTCTATACCTTTTTTGACCTCTGCCTCCGCTTGCCAAGAACGCAGCCAGAGTGCTCGTCGTGCTGAAACTAGAGACAATGAAATGCGAGAAGTGAGCTGAAAGACGTCAGTAGAAGCTGTACATAGATACTCAGCAGCTTCACAGATTTGATCAGCGAGAAGTATAAGGTGATCGTCATTGTAGGGCAGACTTGAGTTCTGTTATCCATACCATTAGCGCCTTAGTTACCCAAATGCCAACCAACCCAGGTCTAAGCAACACTCCTGCTGCAATATACATGGAATTTAGCATAGCTTCTATTTTACGGTCTGAAGGGTCTTTAAGCGTAGTAGCAGTTGGTACTGGTATGGTTCATTTCTTTGTTAGTTTTGACACAGACGAATCCACCATTGGCGGATTCTCCCATGTACATGTCACAGACTCTGGAAACGGGTAACTAGACTTAAATCTGCGAGGTATAGAAAACCGTTTATCCGGATTCTTTCGTGTTTCTACTAACATCTTATTAAGAGATTCCGAAACAGGAAAACACATTGGAGATCTCTGTCGTTTAGTAAAGACGACTTCAACATTTGTCAGAGGCTCCTCAGTTTCCGTAAACTTCAGAGACTGACGCACCGCTCTGATGAGATTATCAATGCCTGGGCTGTCAAAATCTTCACTATCTGACTGCTGGGTCCACTTCGCCCTCCTCCCCCTCATCTTGTGCAGTGAGGTCTGGCATAGAATCGTCAGAATGCTACATAGCAGAAACTGGTAAATCATAAGACAAATGAAATTTATCCCTTCTACCCAAAATGGACTTGGACTTTTGGCAAGGCTGAGACCCCTCCGGTAGTTCTAGCGGTCTCACCCTAGACTCAGATCTTGCCGCTTCCCGCTCTTGTCGAGCGGCGGCCAATTCTAATTGCAATCCAGCCATGACATCTGTTAGCATAGCCCATGGAGGGTCCGGTACTGAAACCGGCTTTGAAACCGGAGCAGAAATTGTATTCGTAGCTGAATCCACAAAACATACTGTACATGTGGTAGATCCATCCGGTAACACACTCTTACAGACATAGCAGTGAAACTGCTTTTTAGTTTTTGCTGGTGCCTTACTCATTATGCAGACAGACAATACAATATACAAAGACAGACAACTTGCACGACTCAGTAAATTCCCACTAACACCCCTGCGCCATCCGGTGGAGTAGAGATGTAGGACAGGAATGTTCTGGAATCAGAAACAGAAAGAACAGGAAGCATGGTTAAAAATGGCCCCTATGCCATGCTTACAGTTAGAAACATAGTCTAGGTTATTTACACTGTTACTAACTCCCTGTTTAAAAAGCTGAACAGCCTATGACTTAATAACCCATGCAGCCTTGCTATATGGTGCTGCTGCTATGGGCATTTACTCCCCCTCACCCCCCCTGCAGCTGCGCTGCTTGTGAGGTAGCTTCTCCCCCCTACTGCTCCCCTCGTATACCTCCAGCGGACGGGAGTAGGTGCAGGGAGCCGGGGAGCGCTATGCAGAGCGCCGGGGAGCTGCGGTCCGGAAGAGCGGCCGGCGTCTCTGAGTGACATGCGGCCGCTCCGAGCGGTGTCCCCGTAGACAGCGGCGGTGTAGAGCGGCTGGCTCGGCCGGCCTCGTACAGCCGTGGCCGGGTAATCAGCGGCAGGAGCGGGCGCCTGTAAACAACAACGGGAGCGGGCGCCTGTAATCAGCGGCGGGCCGGCGGTAAAGGAGCACTTTCCCAACACAGCGGGGCAGCAGCCCTGACCCCCCAGCATACCTTGCTCGTTGTGCCGTATGTAGTGAGGGGCTATGACGGAGCTTCTTCTGTAAGCTCCGTCCAGCCTTTCCAGCAGGTGTGATCTGCGTGTGGCTGTGAGGGTGCTCTTTGTGAGGACCGACACGCCATGCGCTGCCTCCGTGCAGCGGCACTATCCCCACGTTTTTTTTTATAAACTGGGAAGGGATGTGCTAATTGCAAAAATAAAAAGTAAAAATGAAAAAGTAAAAATGAAAAATTAATAAAATATTCAACTAAGTGTGGGAGCTCCATACAAGCCTGTTAGTGCTGTGAGCACAGAAAAAACACTGAGGTACTCTGGGATGTGGAGGGGAGGAGAGTTCTAAATTTAAATATTCAGTGCCCTGTTCTTGCTAAAGCCGTCCATATCCCCAAGAGTACTCCAGTGACCCCTAGTGGATGAAAAAGAAATAGAATTTGACAGATACACTTGGCCCATCTAGTCTGGCCATGCACACACTTACACACTAGCAGTCCTGCATGTACTAAACTTCTGTATCAATACATTTTGATCAAACAGGACCATATCAGAGCATCGCCTTCCTTTGTTCAAGAGAAGATGGTTATTTCACAGTCTATGGATCAGCAGGCACATTGTTTTTTTATAGAGCATCTCAAAATAGTAACCAGCACTCAGGAGAACGTATGAACAGTGGCGTCACTATGGGAGTGTAAGCCGCACCCAGGTGTCATCCCCTGAGGGCGACACCAAAATGCCGGCTCCTCCTCACTCACAGGAGGCAGGTGCTGCACTGTAACATTACATGCTGCACTTGGCTCCTGTCACAGTGCTGGAGCTGGCAGTGCGGCCAGACAGTCTCCCAGTGCAGCCCAGTATGTCCGGGACCCCCAGAGTGATGAAAACAGGGGTCGGACCGCTAGGCCAAGCCCTAATTCCAGTGAAGCCATGCCCCTTTTTTGCTGGCATGAGCAGGGGAGATTTCAATCACAGCGGGTGTCCCATAGTGACGCCCCTGCTTATGAGGACTTTTTGGGCCCTACAAAGCTGAAAATCCTGCAATGAAATAGTGACTTGTGTTCATGAACCACCAATTTCTGCCCAGAATAGTGGATTACAACTACTTGCAATTCATGAAATTAATGAGAAGAGAAATATTGACTAATGCAGCAAAAATACAAACTTTTGTGGGATCTTGTCATTTTGTCAGCTTTAATACAGGAATCCTTGATCCTATTGTGGTAATTGACAAGGAACATTTTTTCTTGCTCAAAGAATTCATCAACTTCCTGTGCAAAGTAAAAACAAAATAGAGATAGCATAATGAGTGGGCAATTCTAATTAGTCACTGATAAACTAAAAAAAAAAAAAATGTAAGAAAAAGAAAATGAAATTAATCAATTGTAATTCTAAGTAAAATGTGTTTAGTCCTTCACCGGTGTTTGTCAATTACCCCGTCCTCATTGGCAAGTTGGTGAGCCGGAGTTTTGGGGAAAAAAATGCACTCTTCACTAAAGTTAGCAACTCACAATGACAAGATCAGTGCAAATATCTTGCAGTAGGCCACACATCTGGGTCACTTTATTGTGGTCAGTCTGACAGGGGTTATCTCCTGACACATTTACCAGCATGCCTGATAGTGACCCATTCCATAGTGGTTATCTTCGTCCCCCACGCATTGAGATATCAGCCCAATTGTCGGATATTGCAGCATATCTCGGCTCTGGACAGAAAGCATTCTACAAGAAAGGACTTGCTAAGGCATAAAAAGTTGCTGTTTTTGTGAAAAAAAATGGGGGCTGAGAAAATAATATAATGGAAGAAAAAAAAAATAAGAATTTACTTACCGATAATTCTATTTCTCGGAGTCCGTAGTGGATGCTGGGGTTCCTGAAAGGACCATGGGGAATAGCGGCTCCGCAGGAGACAGGGCACAAAAAGTAAAGCTTTAGGATCAGGTGGTGTGCACTGGCTCCTCCCCCTATGACCCTCCTCCAAGCCAGTTAGGTACTGTGCCCGGACGAGCGTACACAATAAGGGAGGAATTATGAATCCCGGGTAAGACTCATACAAGCCACACCAATCACACCGTACAACTTGTGATCTAAACCCAGTTAACAGTATGATAACAGCGGAGCCTCTGAAAAGATGGCTCACAACAATAATAACCCGATTTTTGTAACTATGTACAAGTATTGCAGATAATCCGCACTTGGGATGGGCGCCCAGCATCCACTACGGACTCCGAGAAATAGAATTATCGGTAAGTAAATTCTTATTTTCTCTATCGTCCTAGTGGATGCTGGGGTTCCTGAAAGGACCATGGGGATTATACCAAAGCTCCCAAACGGGCGGGAGAGTGCGGATGACTCTGCAGCACCGAATGAGAGAACTCCAGGTCCTCTTTTGCCAGGATATCAAATTTGTAGAATTTTACAAACGTGTTCTCCCCTGACCACGTAGCTGCTCGGCAGAGTTGTAATGCCGAGACCTCTCGGGCAGCCGCCCAAGATGAGCCCACCTTCCTTGTGGAATGGGCCTTAACCGATTTAGACTGTGGCAGGCCTGCCTCAGAATGTGCAAGTTGAATTGTGTTACAAATCCAACGAGCAATCGCCTGCTTAGAAGCAGGCGCACCCAACTTGTTGGGTGCATACAGTATAAACAGCGAGTCAGATTTTCTGACTCCAGCTGTCCTGGAACATATTTTCAGGGCCCTGACAACTCCTAGCAACTTGGAGTCCTCCAAGTCCCTAGTAGGTGCAAGGCACCACAATAAGCTGGTTCAGGTGAAACACTGACACCACCTTAGGGAGAGAACTGGGGACGAGTCCGCAGCTCTGCCCTGTCCGAATGGACAAACAGATATGGGCTTTTTTGAGAAAAAACCACCAATTTGACACTCGCCTGGTCCAGGCCAGGGCCAAGAGCATGGTCACTTTTTATGTGAGATGCTTCAAATCCACATATTTGACTGGTTTTAAACCAATGTGATTTGAGGAATCCCAGAACTACGTTGAGATCCCACAGTGCCACTGGAGGCACAAAAAAAGGGTTTGTATATGCAATACTCCCTTGACAAACTTCTGGACTTCAGGAACTGAAGCCAATTCTTTCTGGAAGAAAATTTACAGGGCCGAATTTGAACCTTAATGGACCCCAATTTGAGGCCCATAGACACTCCTGTTTGCAGGAAATGCAGGAAACGACCGAGTTGAAATTTCTTTGTGGGGCCTTCCTGGCCTCACACCACGCAACATATTTTCGCCACACGTGGTGATAATGTTGTGCGGTCACCTCCTTTCTGGCTTTGACCAGGGTAGGAATGACCTCTTCCGGAATGCCTTTTTTCCCTTAGGATCCGGCTTTCCATCGCCATGCCGACAAACGCAGCTGCGGTAAGTCTTGGAACAGACATGGTACTTGCTGAAGCAAGTCCCTTCTTAGCGGCAGAGGCCATAAGACCTCTGTAAGCATCTCTTGAAGTTCCGGGTACCAAGTCCTTCTTGGCCAATCCGGAGCCATGAGTATAGTTCTTACTCCTCTACGTCTTATAATTCTCAGCACCTTAGGTATGAGAAGCAGAGGAGGGAACACATACACCGACTGGTACACCCACGGTGTTACCAGAACGTCCACATCTATTGCCTGAGGGTCTCTTGACCTGGCGCAATACCTGTCCCGTTTTTTGTTCAGACGGGACGCCATCATGTCCACCTTTGGTATTTCCCAACGGTTTACAATCATGTGGAAAAAACTTCTCAATGAAGTTTCCACTCTCCCGGGTGGAGGTCGTGCTGAGGAAGTCTGCTTCCCAGTTTCCATTCCCGGGATGAAAAACTGCTGACAGTGTTATCACATGATTTTCCGCCCAGCGAAAAGTCCTTGCAGTTTCTGCCATTGCCCTCCTGCTTCTTGTGTCGCCCTGTCTGTTTACGTGGGCGACTGCCGTGATGTTTTTCCCACTGGATCAATACCGGCTGACCTTGAAGCAGAGGTCTTGCTAAGCTTAGAGCATTATAAATTTACCCTTAGCTCCAGTATATTTATGTGGAGAAAAGTCTCCATACTTGATCACACTCCCTGGAAATTTTTTCCTTGTGTGACTGCTCCCCAGCCTCTCAGGCTGGGCTCCGTGGTTACCAGCATCCAATCCTGAATGCCGAATCTGCTGCCCTCTAGAAGATGAGCACTCTATAACCACCACAGGAGAGACACCCTTGTCCTTGGATATTGGGTTATCCGCTGATGCATCTGAAGATGCGATCCGGACCATTTGTCCAGCAGATCCCACTGAAAAGTTCTTACGTGAAATCTGCCGAATGGAATTGCTTCGTAGGAAGCCACCATTTTTACCAGGACCCTTGTGCAATGATGCACTGTTTTTAGGAGGTTCCTGACTTGCTCGGATAACTCCCTGGCTTTCTCTTCCGGGAGAAACACCTTTTTCTGGACTGTGTCCAGAATCATCCCTAGGCACAGCAGACGTGTCGTCGGGATCAGCTGCGATTTTGGAATATTTAGAATCCACCCGTGCTGATTGTAGCAGTATCCGAGATAGTGCTACTCCGACCTCCAACTGTTCCCTGGACTATGCCCCTATCAGGAGATCGTCCAAGTAAGGGATAATTAAGACGCCTTTTCTTCGAAGAAGAATCATCAATTCGGCCATTACCTTGGTAAAGACCCCAGGGTGCCGTGGACAATCTAAACGGCAGCGTCTGAAACTGATAGTGACAGTTCTGCACCACGAACCTGAGGTACCCTTAGTGAGAAGGGCAAATTTGGGACATAGAGGTAAGCATCCCTGATGTCCCGGGACACTATATAGTCCCCTTATTCCTGGTTCGTTATCACTGCTCTGAGTGACTTCATCTTAATTTGAACCTTTGTAAGTGTTCAAAAACAAATTTTTAGAATAAGTCTCACCTAGCCTTCTGGCTTCAGTACCACAATATAGTGTGGAATAATACCCCTTTTCTGTAGTAGGAGGGGTAATTTAATTATCACCTGCTGGGAATACAGCTTGTGAATTTTTTCCCATACTACCTCCTTGTCGGAGGGAGACTTGGTAAAGCAGACTTCAGGAGCCTGCGAAGGGGAAACGTCTCGACATTCCCATCTGTACCCCCGGGATACTACTTGTAGGATCCAGGGGTCCTGTACGGTCTCAGCGCCATGCTGAGAACTTGTCAGACGCGGTGGAACGCTTCTGTTCCTGGGAATGGGCTGCCTGCTGCAGTCTTCTTCCCTTTCCTCTATCCCTGGGCAGATATGATCTTATAGGGACGAGAGGACTGAGGCTGAAAAGACGGTGTCTTTTTCTGCAGAGATGTGACTTAGGGTAAAAAACGGTGGATTTTCCAGCAGTTGCCGTGACCACCAGGTCCGATGGACCGACCCCAAACAAGTCCTCTTCCTGTATACGGCCATACTGTGCCGTTTGGAATCTGCATCACCTGACCACTGTCGTGTCCATAACATCTTCTGGCAGTTATGGACATCGCGTTTATTCATGATGCCAGAGTGCAAATATCCCTCTGTGCATCTCGCATATATAGAAATGCTCTATAGTCAATAAAATACTGTCCCTGTCAAGGGTATCAATATTTTTAGTCAGGGAATCCGACCAAGCCACCCTAGCTCTGCACATCCAGGCTGAGGCGATCGCTGGCCGCAGTATAACACCAGTATGTGTGTATATACTTTTTATTATATTTTCCAGCCTTGTCAGCTGGTCCTTGAGGACGGCCCTATCTATAGACGGTACCGCCACTTGTTTTGATAAGCGTGTGAGCGCCTTATCCACCTTAAAGGGTGTTTCCCAACGCGCCCTAACTTCTGGCGGGAAAGGGTATACCGCCCATAATTTTCTATCGGGGGGAACCCACGCATCATCACACACTTTATTTAATTTATCTGATTCAGGAAAAACTATGGTAGTTTTTTCACATCCCACATAATACCCTCTTTTGTGGTACTTGTAGTATCAGAAATACGTAACACCTCCTTCATTGCCTTTAACGTGTGGCCCTAATAAGGAATACGTTTGTTTATTCACCGTCGACACTGGATTCAGTGTCCCTGTCTGTGTCTGTGTCGACCGACTAAAGTAAACGGGCGTTTTAAAACCCTTGACGGTGTTTTTGAGACGTCTGGACCGTACTAATTGTTTGTCGGCCGTCTCATGTCGTCAACCGACCTTGCAGCGTGTTGACATTATCACGTAATTTCCTAAATAAGCCATCCATTCCGGTGTCGACTCCCTAGAGAGTGACATCACCATTACAGGCAATTGCTCCGCCTCCTCACCAACATCGTCCTCCTACCTGTCGACACACACGTACCGACACACAGCACACACACAGGGAATGCTCTGATAGAGGACAGGACCCACTAGCCCTTTGGAGAGACAGAGGGAGAGTTTGCCAGCACACACCAAAAACGCTATAATTATATAGGGACAACCTTATATAAGTGTTTTCCCTTATAGCATCTTAATATATATATAAGCATATCGCCAAATTAGTGCCCCCCCTCTCTGTTTTAACCCTGTTTCTGTAGTGCAGTGCAGGGGAGAGCCTGGGAGCCTTCCCTCCAGCCTTTCTGTGAGGGAAAATGGCGCTGTGTGCTGAGGAGATAGGCCCCGCCCCTTTTTCGGCGGCCTCGTCTCCCGCTCTTAACGGATTCTGGCAGGGGTTAAATATCTCCATATAGCCTCCGGAGGCTATATGTGAGGTATTTTTAGCCAAAATAGGTATTCATTTGCCTCCCAGGGCGCCCCCCTCCCAGCGCCCTGCACCCTCAGTGACTGCCGTGTGAAGTGTGCTGAGAGGAAAATGGCGCACAGCTGCAGTGCTGTGCGCTACCTTTAGAAGACTGAGGAGTCTTCTGCCGCCGATTCTGGACCTCTTCTTACTTCAGCATCTGCAAGGGGGCCGGCGGCAAGGCTCCGGTGACCATCCAGGCTGTACCTGTGATCGTCCCTCTGGAGCTGATGTCCAGTAGCCAAGAAGCCAATCCATCCTGCACGCAGGTGAGTTCACTTCTTCTCCCCTAAGTCCCTCGTTGCAGTGATCCTGTTGCCAGCAGGACTCACTGTAAAATAAAAAACCTAAGCTAAACTTTCCTAAGCAGCTCTTTAGGAGAGCCACCTAGATTGCACCCTTCTCGGCCGGGCACAAAAATCTAACTGGCTTGGAGGAGGGTCATAGGGGGAGGAGCCAGTGCACACCACCTGATCCTAAAGCTTTACTTTTTGTGCCCTGTCTCCTGCGGAGCCGCTATTCCCCATGGTCCTTTCAGGAACCCCAGCATCCACTAGGACGATAGAGAAAAGAGACTAGTAACATTTGGGGGGGGAGTTATTTTATTATTTTTAAAACTTTTTTGTTTTACTGTAGCTCCCTTTAAGTTTCATTATCTACTTGTGATAAATGCATGGAGGCTGGAAAGGACATCTAAACGGAAAACACCTCTCACCTTTACTCCAGAAAGAAGAACTTCATCTGCACTTTTCACCATGCTTCGGAAAAATCCACCAAACATCTCTTTGGTATTTTTCCTCCTCACACTCAACTAAATGAGGAGTATACAAAGATTAAGGGTTACACCTTCGAAAGCAACCCTAAAAATAGTTTATTCAGGTTGTTCTTATAATATTTTAGTACATACAGTATAATGGTTCTACCTACAAAATAGCACCTCCGTTCTGGTGCACATAACAATTCTGATGTGTAGACAGCATTAAGCACATCTTTACCGTTATTTGGAGACGTTTGCATGTTTAAATGTCTGTGGTATATTGTACGAATAGTTTTTTGTTTGTGAAAAGTACAAATATACCGTTACCTGCAACATGCAATCGCCTTTAATTGATCCAAGTTATTAAAGATAGCAAATGCTTGGCTGGCTCCTGCGGTTTTCTACATTTCAGCTTGTTAGTAATTAGTCCTGTATATATGCAACATTACATTAATCGCCCAATGAGGATTAAAAACATAAGGACTAAGTAAACCTATGTCACTGTGCTGCCTTCCAGGGAAGGGAAAGGTTGTTTGTATGCTATACATTCAGGAGCCTTTTTATCAAGTTTTGTTTACATAACTTTATGGTTATTGTTGCTATGTACTAATAGCCTAATGCCGGAGATTTCACAGAAAACTCCTGCAGAATACTAATTAGCGCTGCAGATCGCACTCCCCATCATCATCAATGTGGACTGCAATCTGACCCCTATGTACCAAATGCTGAAAAAGCAAAGTTTTTTTTTAGAGTTTGGCCACGTACCTTTATACCATCTTCAAATGTTGAAAACTGCTTTAAGCCTATGGAGGCATATTCACAAGAGAAATCTTCCAATCCCCCACCTGCAGCCTCTGATTTCAGACACTAAAGGTGCGTACACACCGGCCTATATATCGTCCGTTCTACTGAATGGTCGAAATATCTCAGGTTCCTTGGCCAGTTTGACCGAGCGATATGACTGTGCATGCTGCCATTCAAAGATATATCGTGCCGGCCCTGCAGCACAGCAGACGGGCAATATATTTAACGATATAATGGCGTATCGTGCTGTGCCCGTACACTTGCGGCAGATGCCGGCAGTGATTAACAGGACAACTTCGCGGGCACATGTAAATGACCGCCCAGTTCATGACGTCGGTCCCGACGGATCAGGCAGTGTGCATGCATAACACACTGCCCGGTCCGTCTGTAGATATACAGGTTGAGTACCCCTTATCCAAAATACAACATTTTTCGGTCCCCTACTGAGATAATGACATATATATTGTATATTATGTGTATATACAGTATAGATATATTATATAGATATATAATATAATATATATGTATGTGTGTCATTATCTCAGTAGGGGGAACAAAAAATGTGCGATTTTTAATTTTGGGAAAGGGATACTCAACTTGTATCTGCAAATCAATGTACCTAGCATTACACTTGTGCATATGCACAGTGTCAGATTCCACTGAGCAGTGTTTCACAAATGTGAAAAATTCCTCCAAAATACTGGGGACAAAACTCGCAGGCAGAGCGGTTATCACTACTGCTATGTCTGCGAGTTTTACTTTGTACATAGCAGGGACATTATAACTACCCGCAACGAAATGGAATGTTAATAATCGCTGCTTTGCAGAGTTTATTAATACATAAGCCACTTAGAGAACAATAAAACCACAGTTACCGACATTCTGGCGGCCCCATGTGGTAACCAGGTCGGTAAAACAGGGGGCGTGGCCTCATCATAGATAGGCAGTAGGGGGGCGTGGTTGCACGATTGCATCACTCCCGCCCCCTGCTATTCAATGCCCAGATTACCAGCACTGAATAGCAGGGGCCAGGACTGTGATGATGCGTTACAGCGCGAATCGCTTCATCTGCCTCCCCGGACCGCCCACTTTGAACTACGGCTGAGAAAAGTGCAGGTGGCTGCGAGGGGGATGAGGCTGCTCCGAGAGACTTGCCTGCCCTCCTGAGGGGCCGGGAGCACCACCCGATTTTCAGGAGCCTCCCGGACGACATGGGAGAGTAGGCCAGTATGAATGAAATGATTATGAATAAAACATGTATGACTGACCGCTCCTTGAGTGTTGCTCCAATATAGTAAAAACAAACAGTTGCTACACTTGTAGTCAGGTCACAGTGTCAAAGAAACACTAGTAATGCTTGAAATGGGGTATTATCTCTCTGCTCTAAGAACCTTCAGCGGTGGAAACATTATAGATTATGTGCGCACAAAGAAGTAATGTGGAAGCTTCCAAAAAAACCTAAGCGCATTGGTGACAACACTGGAGTCCAGAAAAATAATACAGTCCTATCTATCGTTACATAGTGGTGAGCTAGATAACCCTCGGAATAAACAAGTATTACATTACGTCAAAACTGCATGTGCGTTTTTTTGGTGGGTGGGGTTTACAAAGCAAATTATCTTTTACACAAGCTCTGCAATAAAACTTGTACACATGTAACGTCTGAAAGTGAGTCAATATTTTACAATAGCATGAAAACAGGATTGAAGGACTAATAAAATAAACAGAAGAAAGTAACAAGGATGATTCTATCCCGATTCCAGAGAAATAAACTAAACGGATTTGCATGATTTTGCAACTAATGTAAAATGGATATGTCAGCAAATAAAACAGCTGTCTCAACATCCCAGGCCGACATTCTACACAGGAAGGAAGGGTGCTTACATCTTGGTCATATTCCAGGAATATATGGAAGTTGTGGTCTTTGCTCAAGATAGGGTGAGAGGAAAGTCTCTGGAGAAAGACTTCGTGGACCGATACAGTCTTTTTAAACACCGCCAGATATTCACTGTCAGGACAAGAAACAGAAAGTCATAAACTGCAGAATGGCAATAACCTGTGTACAATACATTTTGTCTATCGAATACACCAAGCAAAGCTGCCCATGTCCGTGTTGTTTGTAAAGCAAATAAAATTTTTACAGAAAGGAAATCAAACTAGCTGGTAGTGCGGCAGTGTCACGCTGCACACACCTGGTATGCCAGCAGTGAGCTCCACACTGTATGCACAAGACGGCTCCATCCCAAGAGAGTGGGGTATTCAATTTAGTGTTGTTTTTTCAACTGGCATTTTCGTCTGTTTTTTAATCCGTTTTCACCCATGCCGTTTCACTTATTTTTTTGTTGAATTGCGCCAAAAACAGGTAAAAATGCCCACGAATTCGCCAAAACACGTGCATCAGCGGCAAATTCGCCGATACATGTGGTTTCCGCCACTGGCGGATCTTTCGACCGATCGAAAAAAACGGTACGGGCATTGAATAGGTTGAATGAAAAATTAGAAAAGTGCAAATACTGCACTAACTGAATAACCCATTATGTGTATGCAACAGAAAACCTGGACATATAGAGGATTTATAATGAAAACGACAAACTAATGTGCATCTACCACAGACTCATTCCCGTTCATACCAGTAAATCCCAGCTGCTGATTAATATGTAAAGTAATATACTGTAAGGCAATGTAAACTACGCTGCTGCAGTAACATCCTCTCCAATTACCGGTAAATGCTACATGCAGTCAGACGGGTCAGGGCAGGTAACCAAAGGAAGGCGCATTCTTGCCCACGGCCAGTTACCCCATCGAGCTGGTTTGGGATGAACTGGGCATGAGGGTAAAAGCAATGCTATCTACAAGTGCAACACATTTGTGGAAACTTCTGCAACAGTGTTGGGAAGAACATAAACAGTATCTGATTTTGATTGTGGTTCTATCTCCCAAAAAGTGGGGAGTCAATTTTTTTTTTTTAAATCTCCATTGGTTTGTTTTATGCTTTAATTTTAGAGTACACTGAAACAATAACGTGTGTAAATTTCAATAAAAATATAAAATTTTATGTCAGTGTTTGGGTGTGTATTATGTAATTTCTAACAATGTGCCACTTCCTCCCCTCAGACTTTTAGACACAGCCTAACTTCTATCTTCATCCCAAGCAATGTTAGGACAAGATAAGATAAGAATAATTTATTGTCTCTGTACATGGACATGTATAGCAAAATTACATACAGTTGTCATGTCATATACATCAGATAAAATACATCACATAAGTTTAGCAAAGTTGAGAATACAAACCAACAATCACAGAAGGGAAGAAACTATTCCTTAACCTAGTGGTACGACATCTTAAACACCTACAACGTCTCCCCAATGGCAAAAGGGAAAAATAGGATTTTAATACCTACCGGTAAATCCTTTTCTCTTAGTCCGTAGAGGATGCTGGGGACACCAAAAGAACCATGGGGTATAGACGGGATCCGCAGGAGACATGGGCACTTTAAGACTTGAAAAGGGGTGTGCACTGGCTCCTCCCTCTATGCCCCTCCTCCAGACTCCATTATAGGAACTGTGCCCAGGGAGACTGACAAATTTCGAGGAAAGGATTTATTGTTAAACTAAGGTGATATTCATACCAGCACACACCGCAAACACGCCGCACAACGTGGCATTCAACAGAACCCAAGCCAATGGCATGAATCAATGTCAGCAACAGGCTAACTATAAACATAACACAACATGCTTGTAACCAGAATTAATAACTGCAGAAAGAGTACGCACTGGGATGGGCGCCCAGCATCCTCTACGGACTAAGAGAAAAGGATTTACCGGTAGGTATTAAAATCCTATTTTCTCATACGTCCTAGAGGATGCTGGGGACACCAAAAGAACCATGGGGTAATACCAAAGCTCTAGAACGGGCGGGAGAGTGCAGATGACTCTGCAGCACCGATCGACCAAACTCGACGTCGTCATCGGCCAGGGTATCAAACTTGTAAAACTTTGCAAAAGTGTTCAAACCCGACCAAGTAGCAGCTCGGCAAAGTTGCAATGCCGAGACCCCTCGGGCAGCCGCCCAAGAAGAGCCCACCTTTCTAGTAGAATGGGCCTTCACCGATTCCGGTAATGGCAATCCGGCCGTGGAATGAGCATGCTGAATCGTGTTACAGATCCAGCGTGCAATGGTCTGTTTGGAAGCAGGACACCCAATCTTGTTGGGAGCTTTCAGGATAAACAGAGCTATGGTTTTTCTAACCCGAGCCGTTCTGGCGACATAGATTTTCAGAGCTCTGACCACATCCAAAGATTTTGACTCAACGAAAGAGACAGTAGCCACTGGCACCACAATAGGTTGGTTCATGTGGAAAGATGAAACCACCTTCGGCAGAAAATGTTGCAGAGTCCTCAACTCTGCTCTATCTTCATGAAAATAAGATTTTACTTACCGGTAAATATATTTCTCGTAGTCCGTAGTGGATGCTGGGGACTCCGTAAGGACCATGGGGAATAGCGGGCTCCGCAGGAGACTGGGCACTCTAAAGAAAGATTTAGTACTATCTGGTGTGCACTGGCTCCTCCCTCTATGCCCCTCCTCCAGACCTCAGTTAAGGAAACTGTGCCCGGAAGAGCAGACATTATAAGGAAAGGATTTTGGAATCTCGGGTAAGACTCATACCAGCCACACCAATCACACCGTATAACTTGTGATAAACTTATCCAGTCAACAGTATGAACAACAACAGGGCATCAACAATGGATGCCAACATAACATAACCCATTATTAAGCAATAACTATGTACACGTACTGCAGAAAGTCCGCACTTGGGACGGGCGCCCAGCATCCACTACGGACTACGAGAAATAGATTTACCGGTAAGTAAAATCTTATTTTCTCTGACGTCCTAGTGGATGCTGGGGACTCCGTAAGGACCATGGGGATTATACCAAAGCTCCCAAACGGGCGGGAGAGTGCGGATAACTCTGCAGCACCGAATGGGCAAACTCAAGAGCCTGCTGAATCGTGTTACAGATCCAGCGGGCAACGGTTTGCTTTGAAGCAGGAGAACCCAACTTGTTGGGGGCATAAAGGATAAACAGCGAGTCAGTTTTCTGGACTCCAGCCGTTCGGGCTACATAAATCTTCAAAGCCCTGACTACATCTAGTAACCTGGAATCCTCCAAGTCACGAGTAGCCGCAGGCACTACAATAGGTTGGTTCAAATGAAAAGATGACACCACCTTTGGCAGAAATTGGGGACGAGTCCGCAATTCCGCCCTGTCCATATGAAAAACCAGATAGGGGCTTTCACATGACAAAGCCGCCAATTCTGACACACGCCTAGCCGAAGCTAATGCCAATAGCATGACCACCTTCCACGAGATACTTTAGCTCCACGGTCTTAAGTGGTTCAAACCAGTGACTATAACCTGATTTGGACACAACTTTTGTATGGCGTTGCAAATTTTCTCCCTGTCCGGAAGAGAAACTGGCAAGGCCGATTTGAAAAATCGGTGAGGGGGGACGTCTTGAAACTCCAGTTTGTACCCTTGGGATATTATTTGTAAAATCCATGGGTCCAGGTCCGAACGAACCCAGAACTGACTGAAGAGTTTGAGACATGCCCCCACCGGTGCAGACTCCCGCAGAGGAGCCCCAGCGTCATGGCTGGTGATCTTTTACCCTTTCCCCTTCCTTTAGCAGCATGGAAGGAAGAACCTCGCCCTTTCTTGTATTTATTGGGCCGAAAGGACTGCATTTGATAGTGGTGTGTCTTCTTTTGTTGCGAAGGCACATAAGGCAAAAATGATGACTTACCCGCAGTAGCCGTAGATACCAAATCAGCGAGGCCGTCACCAAACAAGACACCACCTTTGTACGGTAGGAATTCCATATTTTTCTTAGAATCAGTATCAGCATTCCACTGATTGAATCCACAATGCTCGCCTAGCTGAGACTGCTATGGCATTGGCCTTTGATCCCAAAAGGCCAATATCCCTTGCAGCTTCCTTTAGGTAAACTGCTGCGTCCTTGATGTAACCGAGCGTCAAGAGGATGTTATCCCTATCTAGGGTATCTATGTCAGATGACAAGTTATCTGCCCACTTTTCAATAGCACTACTCACCCACGCAGAGGCAATGACCAGTCTGAGTAGTGTACCTGTGGTCGTATAAATGGATTTTAAAGTAGCTTCCTGCCTACGATCTGCAGGGTCTTTAAGGGCTGCCGTGTCAGGTGACGGAAGAGACACCTTTTTTTTAGACAACCGCAATAGGGCCTTGTCCACAATGGGGGGTGACTCCCACTTTTCCCTATCCCCAGTGGGAAACGGATAAACCACCAGAATCCTTTTGGGAATCTGAAATTTTCTGTCAGGACTTTCCCAGACTTTATCAAATAAAGTATTCCGTTCATGAGAGGGAGGAAACGTTATTTCAGGTTTCTTTTCCTCATACATACAGACCCTTTTATCCGGAACAGCAGGGTCCTCAGTGATATGCAATACCTCTTTAGTAGCCACAATCATGTACTGAATGCTCTTTGCCAATTCAGGATCTAATCTGGAATCACTATAGTCGACACTGGAATCAGTGTCCGTGTCGGTATCTGTGTCTGCCAACTGGGTAAACGAACCTTTCTGTGACCCGAGGGGACCTGAACTTGTAATAACATATCTTCCACAGATTTCTTCCATGCTTGGGTCTGAGACTCAGACTTGTCCAATCTTTTACTAATACGAGCTACATTAGCATTCAATACATTCACCCAATCAGGAGTCGGCGGTGTCGACATGGTCACCCCCACCGCCTTTTGCGTCTCTAATACAGTCTCCTCCTGTGAAGAGCACTCAGCCTCAGACATGTCGACACACGTGTAATACACACCCACAGACACACTGGGCTTATAGGGGACAGACCCACAGAGAAGCCTGTCAGAGAGACACAGAGGGGATTTACCAGCTCACACCCCAGCGCCAAATCAATGGGTCAGAAGCGTTAACTGAAATGCCCCAGACCTGTAGCGCTTTTTACAATATATAATATTGCACCAAATAACCTGCCCCCCTCCCCCCCCCCCTTTTGCACCCTGATACTTGTTCAGCAGTGTGAGGAAAGACCAGCGTTTCTGCAGCCCGCGGAGAGGTAATGGCGCCAAGTGAGCTGTGGGGACGAAGCTCCGCCCCCTTAATGGCACGCTTCCGTCCCGCTCTTTTATATATGGATTATACTGGCGGGGGTTAGGACAGTGTTGTACACTAATGTCCCCTCTGCCAGACTTTCACTGAGGTATTTTAAGCTGCCCAGAGCGCCCCCCCCCCAGAAGTGCTGTGTGTTGTGAGCGGGAGCTTGGCGCGCAGCGTCTGTCCGCTTTCGCGGTACCTCAGGAGAATGCCGTCACTGAAGTCTTCTTTCTTCTTCTACTCACCTGTCTTCTGGCTCTGTAAGGGGGGTGACGGCCGGCTGCGGGAGCGAGCATCTAAGCGTACCCAGCGATCAAACCCTCAGGAGCAAATGGTGCCCTGTAGCCAGAAGCAGAGCCCTTAAAATCACTAGAAGTGGGTCATACATCTCTCCCCTCAGTCCCACAAAGCAGGGAGGTTGTTGCCAGCAGCCTTCCTGAACATAAAAAAACCTAACAAAAAAGTATTTTCAGAGAAACTCAGTAGAGCTCCCCTGTAGTGCGTCCAGTCTCACTTGGCACAATTCTAAAACTGGAGTCTGTAGGAGGGGCATAGAGGGAGGAGCCAGTGCACACCCCTTTCCAAGTCTTAAAGTGCCCATGTCTCCTGCGGATCCAGCCTATACCCCATGGTTCTTTTGGTGTCCCCAGCATCCTCTAGGACGCATGAGAAAAACATATTACAAGGGCGACCCTTATCTTTAATCATCTTGGTTGCCTTCGACAGACTCCTCGCGGTGAGTACATCCGCCAACCTAGGCAAGGGTTGGCCAATGATCCTCTCCGCGGATTTAATCACTCTGTGGTCCTTTCTGTCAGCACCTGCAGCCAGTACCTCTGCAAGGGGTCTGCTGGTGGTAGTGGGAGAAGCTGCTGACAGGCGTTAACAGTCCTGTTCTTATTTTGCCTCCGAGACTGACAGCAGATGGAAAGGAGGGGGTGGAGGATAGGGGGAGACAGAGATAATAGACAGGGAAATAAGGACATGAGGGGAATACAGTTGAGAAACAGATGTGGGTATAGAGATGAGAGACATGGGGAGAGGTGAAGCAGACAGATGAGAGACACAGAGAAGGGGAGGGGTGAGGGGGCAGATGATAGATGGAGTGGTAGAGGGATAGAGATGAGATGCGGTAGGATTGAGGCAGAAAGAGATAAGAGACAAACACAATGCAGAACCCCAATTATCAGGAGGTTGCGCGGGTAATCAAGTCCACAGTTATTCCTATTGTATTATATTTAGGGTTAATGTGGACATTAATTACTGTGTAGCCAAATCAGAAAGTAGAATACAATATAGGGATGTAGTATTTACCTTGAAAACAAGATAAAGGAAGAGATTGTTTCAATTTACTGCCTTTAAGTCAATAGTATCAAAAGAAGGCAACTTACTTTCATAAGGATGGTATTTGTAGCCCAATACTATAGAAAACACAACCAGGAGTTTGCACAAATGCAATATACCTTTTTTAGTCTAGTACAGAGGTTCTCCAACGCGGTTCTCAATGCACCCCAACGGTCCAGGTTTTAAGTTTATCCATGCTTGGCCACAGTTGACTTAATTATCTTCTCAGTCAATTTGATTTAACCATCTTCTGTGGCGAGCCATGGATATACCTAAAACCTGAACCTTTGCGGTGCCTTGAAGACCGCATTTGAGAACCTCTGGTCTAGTAGATGAATTTGATATATCGTATATACTCGAGTATAAGTCGACCCGAATATAAGCCGAGGCACCTAATTTTACCACAAAAACCTGGGAAAACTTATTGACTCGAGTATAAGCCTAGGGTGGGAAATGCAGCTCTACCCGTACACAGACCTCATAGTGCCAGATATGCCCCACAGTACCAGATATGCCCCACAGTGCCAGATATGCCCCACAGTGCCAGATGTGCCCCACAGTGCCAGATGTGCCCCACAGTGCCAGATGTGCCCCACAGTGCCAGATGTGCCCCACAGTGCCAGATGTGCCCCACAGTGCCAGATGTGCCCCACAGTGCCAGATGTGTCAGATATGCCCCACAGTGCCAGCTATGCCCCACAGTGCCAGCTATGCCCCACAGTGCCAGGTGTGCCCCACAGTGCCAGGTGTGCCCCACAGTGCCAGGTGTGCCAGATATGCCCCACAGTGCCAGATATGCCCCACAGTGCTAGATACTTACCCTCCGTCGCTCCCGCGCTGTCTTCTGAAGGAGGGACACGGAGAGCGCAGCGCGCGGCTCTCCTGTGTCCCTCCTGCGTCTCCGGCGGCAGCGGCGTGTGTTAAAGGAAGTGCCGCTTCGTGCACTTCCTTTAACACACACGCCGCTGCCGCCGGAGATGCAGGAGGGACACAGGAGAGCCGCGCGATATGCTCTCCGTGTCCCTCCTAACGCTGACTCGAGTATAAGCCGAGGTGGCTTTTTCAGCACAAAAAAAAAAGTGCTGAAAAAGTCGGCTTATACTCGAGTATATACGGTAAGTACCACAAGATTCTTTCATGAAATTATAATTGTGTATAATACAGAACCTCTACTTAGATTAAATCACGAGAGGGCATATAAACGGGATAGGTATGGGATCCCGGCGGTCGGGATCCTGGAGGTCAGGAGACCGACGCCTGGAACCCAACAGCAAGAATCCCGGCAGCGAGCGGAGCATGTCCCCTCGCTGGCCTGCTGCCCTCGCCATCCTTCGGGCCCGGTGGCAACCAACACTATTATATTCCCCCTTCGGTGGTGGCGTGGACCACCACCCGAGTGGGAATAACGGGCTTGGGACGGTATTCCGACCGCCGGTATTTCGGCATCGGTATCCTGACCGCCGGGATCCCGACAGCCGGTAATTTAACCACATACCATATAAAGAATTGTGGCAATAGGGGCAGTGTGCTACAAATGAACCAGGTGTGTTTATCAGTTAAGCCCTGGGAAGACACGCATTGGGAGAACAGGAAAGGTTTCTCCTACATGCTTGATTAACTTCAGTGCATTTCTCCCTTGCAGCCTGGGGCAGCTGAAGACATGTAACTAATCAAACAGAGCAGCTGTTATGAACTCCCTTAAGAAGGCTATGTGGGAGTGTTGTTTTCTTGTCAGTCTGGGAGGAGTTGTCGTCTAGGGTATAAAGACTTGGGACATTTTTCTGTATGACCAACGCCAGGAAAGGGAGTAATTCTCAGTTAGATAGTGACAGGGCCGTCAACATTTATTGTATGGCCTAGTAGAACGATTTAACAGGTAATGGCAGTATGTTTAGATATGTATTATTAGACTTCATTGGTGTGCTATAATCCTCCACTGCATTTTAATGAAATTTAGCTTTTTTTAAATAATGCGTCTGTTTAGGGGTAGATACGATGGTGTATTACATCAGTTTTATAGTTATGTCATTATAGCAGTGCCTCCGCAGTTTGTTTACAATTATACATGTTCCAGTGTCCGATTGATATAAGGGGTTGTTTATGCATGTCACTATGACAACTGCAGTGGAATCACCAGTGTTTGCATATCGCTGTAATAGTTTTATTATCACCCAAGTATTTAAACAGCAATGTCACTATAGCTACTAGAGGAGACTCTGATAAAGCCAGAACTTCTTTCAGCAAGCCTTGTGTCTGCACGGACATACTGTAGCAGATGTGCATCATGTCACTATGGCAACCGTAAAGGAATCTGATAGAGCCGAAACTGATCAGCAGTCCAGTGCACATAATATAGTTACTTCCTGGACGCAAGATTAACATCCGGTCCAGGAAGATTTAAGAGCACCATACAGTAGTTCATTCACTCTCCTACCTTGAAAAAGACCCCATCTGAGGTCAAAACGCGGTGGATAGGAGTACAGTAAATGGGACCAAGTATTTTGTCCAACATCAGACGGTAGCAGGTCTCCAGCCGGCCCTATGCCATTAAGGCAATATACTTACCCATCGTATCTGCACCTTCTGCTTACCAATGCCCACTAACTGCCTGTATATATTTTTATATCCTCTCATGTGTTTATTCTGTGTTTTTATTTAAAAATGTCTATCTTCAATGTAGCAAAGTTTATTCATAGTTGCACGTTATATGCTACTGAGCCTTAGTGAAACAGAGTAATATTATTTATTAAGTTTCTTATATAGGCCCTCATTCCGAGTTGATCGGTCGCAAGGCGAATTTAGCAGAGTTACACACGCTAAGCCGCCGCCTACTGGGAGTGAATCTTAGCTTCTTAAAATTGCGACCGATGTATTCGCAATATTGCGATTACTAACTACTTAGCAGTTTCTGAGTAGCTCCAGACTTACTCTGCCTGTGCGATCATTTCAGTGCTTGTCGTTCCTGGTTGACGTCACAAACACACCCAGCGTTCGCCCAGGCACTCCCACCGTTTCCCCGGCCACTCCTGCGTTTTTTCCGGAAACGGTAGCGTTTTCAGCCACACGCCCCTGAAACGCCGTGTTTCCGCCCAGTAACACCCATTTCCTGTCAATCACATTACGATCGCCGGAGCGAAGAAAAATCCGTGAGTAAAATTACTTTCTTCATAGTAAAGTTACTTGGCGCAGTCGCAGTGCGAACATTGCGCATGCGTACTAAGCGGATTTTCACTGCGATGCGATGAAAAATACCGAGCGAACAACTCGGAATGAGGGCCATAGTGCAGAATATTCTGTTGCACTTTACAATTGGAAACAATGATCAAACAAAACAGGGTAATAACAAACAAACAGTCATAGAGGTAGGAATACCCTGTTTGCAAGTTTACCATCTATAGGGAAAAAGGCATTGATGCACAAGGATAGGTGCTCTATTGCATAACGGTCTACCAGATTGCAAAGGTTCTTGGTGGACTGTATGATAAAGTCACACAGTGATGTTGGCCTGGGGAAGTGAAGAAAGAGAAAATATGTGAAAAAATATGTGTGGACTGTACAGTCGAGATGCAACTGGATAGGAAAGCTTATGAAGGTTGAGTGAGCGGTTCTGGAATGTGATAAGCTAGCCTGAAAAGGTGAGTTTTCAGGGAACATTTGAAGGTTTGGAGACTAGGGAAGAGTCTGATTGTGCATTGTAGGGCATTCCACAGAGTGGGTGCAGCCCGAAGAAAGTCCTGCGATCATGAATGGGAGCAAATAATGAGCGTGGATGAGAGATGTAGATCTTGTGAAGAGTGAAGAGGCCGGGGTGCAATACATTTTGAGATAAGCGAAGATATGTACATAGGTGTAGTTTGGTTAATGGCCTTGTGTGTGAGCAAAAATAGGATTTTAATCACCTACCGGTAAATCCTTTTCTCGTAGTCCGTAAAGTATGCTGGGGTCCACATTAGTAGACGGGTCCATTAGGAGCTATTGGCACTTTAAGAGTTTGAGAGTGTGGGCTGGCTCCTTCCTCTATGCCCCTCCTACCGGACTACGTCTAGAAACTGTGACGAGGAGACGGACATCGTCGAGAGAAGGATTTTACACAGATAGTGGCGAGATTCACACCACTTCACACACAAGGCAAACCAAGCTAACTAGCTTGAAATATCAGCAACGGCTGAACAGGATTACTTACCAAACAAAACCGTACTTCCCAAGAACTAAGCAGTACTGAACTAAATAACCACTGCAGGATTACGAAGCGCTGGGCGGGCGCCCAGCATCCTCTACGGACTACGAGAAAAGGATTTACCAGTAGGTAATTAAAATCTTATTTTCTCTTACGTCCTAGAGGATGCTGGGGTCCACATTAGTACCATGAGGATGTACCAAAGCTCCCAGAACGGGAGGGAGAGTGCGGAGGCTCCTGCAGAACAGATTGACTTTAGGTCCTCAGAGGCCAAAGTATCGAACTTGTATAACTTTGGGAACGTGTTCAACCCCCGACCAAGTAGCTGCTCGGCAGAGTTGTAATGCAGACACCCCGGGCAGCCGCCCAAGAAGAACCCACCTTACGAGTAGAGTGGGCCTTAACAGACGTAGGACACGGCAAGCCTGCCGTAGAATACGCATGCTGGATAGTGAACCTGATCCAGCAAGAGATAGTCTGCGTAGAAGCAGGACACCCAATTTTCTTGGGATCATACAGGACAAACAGAGTCCAACTTTCTGTGACAAGCAGTCCTCATCACATAGATCTTTAGAGCCCTTACAACATCCAAGGACTTTGATGAAATTGAGGAGTAAGTCGCAACTCTACAGCTTTATCTTCATGGAAGATCAAGTATGGGCTTTTACATTACAAAGCCCCCAACTACGACACACGTCTAGCAGAAGCTAAGGCCAACAAAGTGACAGCCTTCGACGTGAGAAACTTGACCTCAACCTCCTGTAGGAGGTTCAAACCAGTCCGACTGGAGGAACTGCAACACCACGTTGAGATCCCAGGGCGCCGTAGGCGGTACAAAGGGAGGTTGGATGTGCAGAACTCCCTTCAAAAAAGTCTGAACCTCAGGGAGGGCAGCCAACTGTTTCTGGAAGAAAATGGATAGGGCCGAAATCTGGACCTTTATGGATCCTAACCTCAGGCCCATAGCCACACCTGCTTGCAGGAAGAGGAGAAACCGTCCCACTTGAAACTTCACCGCAGGAAAATTCTTGGACTCACACCAAAATACATATTTTTTCCAAATACCATGGTAATGTTTTGACGTTACTCCTTTCCTAGCCTGCATCAGGGTAGGAATAACCTTGTTCGGAATGCCCTTCCGAGTTAGTATCTGGCGTTCAACCTCCATGCCGCCAAACGTAGCCGCGGTAAGTCTGGATAAGCGAACGGCCCCTGCTGCAGTAGGTCCTCCTGAAGAGGAAGAGGCCTCGGCTCTTCTAGCAGTAGATCCAGATGATCCGCGTGCCAAGCCCTTATTGGCCAGTTCGGAGCAATGGGGATTGCCTGAACTCTTGTTCTATTTACGAGTTTGAGAACTCTTGGAATGAGTGGAAGTGGAGGAAACATGTACACCAACTGGAACACCCACGGAGTCACTAGGGCATCCACCGCCACTGCTTGCGGGTCTCTCGACCTGGAACAATACCGGCGAAGCTTCTTGTTGAGATGAGAGGCCATCATGTCGATCTGGGGTACGCCCCAAAGATCTGCTAGCTCCTTCAACACCTCCGGATGGAGTCCCCACTCCCCTGTGTAGAGGTCGTGTCTGCTGAGGAAGTCTGCTACCCAGTTGTCTACTCCCGGAATGAAGATCGCGGACAGCGTCCATGCATGTTTTTCTGCCCAGAGGATGATTCTTGTTACCTCTGACATTGCAGTTCTGCTCTTTGTTCCGCCCTCTCGGTTAATGTAAGCCACTGTCGTTACATTGTCCGACTGCACTTGAATGGCCCGATTTCTCAGAAGATGGGCCACTTGGAGAAGACCATTGTAGACGGCTCTTAAATCCAGAATGTTTATGGGCAGGCTGGCTTCCAGACTTGACCACCTTCCTTGGAAGGTTTCCCCTTGAGTGACTGCGCCCCAGCTCCAGAGACTTGCATCCGTGGTTAGAAGGACCCAGTCCTGAATCCCAAACCTGAGGCCCTCCAGAAGGTGAGGTAATTGCAACCACCAGAGGAGTGAAATTCTGGCCTTTGGCAACAGAGGTATTCTCTGGTGCATGTGTAGATGGGATCCTGACCACTTGTCCAGGAGATCCAGTTGGAAGGACCGAGCTTGAAACCTCCCGTACTGGAGAGCCTCATAAGAGGCCACCATCTTCCCCAGAAGGCGAATGCACTGATGAATCGACACCCGGGCTGGCTTGAGGACATCCCGTACCATTGTTTGCATCACCAACGCTTTTTCCTCTGGAAAAACACCCTCTGCACTTCCGTGTCGAGGATCATTCCCAGAAAGGATAACCTCCTGGTTGGTTCCAAATGTGATTTTGGAAGATTCAGGATCCAACCATGTTCCCTGAGAAGCTGGGTCTTAAGAGCTGTGGACCGTAATAGCTTCTCCTTGGACGATGCATTTATCAGCAGATCGTGCAGATATAGAATTATGTTCACCCCTTGTCTGCGTAGAGAACCATCATTTCCCCCATCACCTTGGTGAATACCGTCGGTGCTGTGGAGAGGCCGAATGGCAGGGCCTGGAACTGAAAATGACAGTCCAACAGTGCAAACCGGAGATAAGCTTGATGCGGCAGCCAAATCGGAATGTGGAGGTAAGCATCCTTGATATCCGGGATACCAGGAATTCCCCCTCCTCCAGACCTTATATCACTGCCCTTAGAGACTCCATTTTGAACTTGAACTCCCTCAGAAAGGGGTTTAGTGATTTTAAGTTCAGAATGGGCCTGACCGAGCCATCCGGTTTCGGAACCACGAAAGGTTTGAATAGTAACCTTTGTTTTGCATCTGGGGAGGGACTGGTACAATAACCTGTGCCTCCACCAACTTCTGGATGGCTCCCTGTAGGGTAGCCCCGTCTGCCGGCAGAGCTGGCAAGCCAGATTTGAAGAACCGGTGAGGAGGGAGATCTTGAAATTCCAACCAGTACCCCTGGGACACAATATCTAGTATGCAAAGATCCAGGCCGGACGACACCCAGATGTGACTGAAATGTCTGAGTCTCGCCCCCACCGGCCCTACCTCCAGGCCGCGCGGTCCTCCGTCATGCTGAGGACTTTGGAGTACTAGAAGCAGGCTTCTGTTCCTGGAAACCCGCAGCAGCAGGTTTCTTGGATTTTGGTCGACCACCTCTAAAGAAGGTGTTTGACGGTTTGGCCTTTCTTGGTTTAGTAACTCGAAAGGACTGTGATGCAGCTGAAGAAAAAGGTTTCTTCATAGTAGGTGCAGCTGAGGGAAGAAAAGGTGACTTACCCGCTGTAGCCGTGGAGATCAACGCATCCAACGCTTCCCCAAAGAGAGCCTAACCTGTGTAGGGTAGGAGTAAAATCAAAAAAATGTTGTCTGCGCTAATGTAAAAGCAGCTCAGATAAAATGGATAATCGTAGGTTTAAAACGAGCGCTAAATTATGCGTGTAGAAAGTGAGTGTGGCACCTGTAAAAAAGAATAATGATTAATACTTAAAAACTTCTGTTTACAGCTCTTTTGATAAATGGTTAGGTTGGTGGTATCCAGATATAGATGTAAAAGTCCGGAATCTAACTGTCCCTAACTTACCCACGGGGATTCCTCAGCCGTTGGTATCGCTGTGAGGGCTGTCCGTGGCCGGCTTTGTGAGTCGCGGCTCTCACCGCTGCGTCCAGCGGGAGAAGGATGTTGTAGAAAAGCCGGAAATAGCGACGTCAGTTCGAGTCCGCAAAGCGGCGTAGATGTTCTGGTCTGTGATACCACTTGTCCACCAACGCGTTTCGTGCTGTTCAGAGCACTTTTTCAAGTTGGTTGCTTGGTTTAAAGGTCGTTTATTTATAGTAAAACTTTATTGTTCCCATCTGGAAAAAACGGAACTTCCGGGACTTCCGGACCGGACGTGACATCAAAAATTGCGGGAAGCACATGGGGAAAAAATTTTTTTTTTTCTTTTCTTAAAATTTGAAGATTTAAGGGTTGGATATGTTTAAAACAGGTGCTGTGTAGGGTAGGGTCTCCACACCTCTCCTGGATTCCGCGTCGGCAGACCACTAGCGCAGCCACAAACCTCAACGAGCCGAGACCGACATGGAAGATATTCCTGCAGCCATTGAACCCAGGTCTTTCATGGATTCCACCATAAAACCTGCAGAATCCTGAATGTTGCGTAAAAACAATTCAACGTCACTTTTATCCATTGTATCCAAATACTCAATAAACGTACCTGACCATTTTACTATAGCTTTGGAAATCCATGCACAGACAACAGCAGGACGTAGTATCGCCCCTGAAGCCGTGTATATGGATTTGAGCGTAGTATCAATTTTGCGATCAGCCGGCTCCTTTAAGGCGGTATATCCTGGTACAGGTAAAACCAACTTTTTCGAGAGTCTGGATACAGACGCGTCCACTATGGGTGGGTTTTCCCACTTTTTCCTATCCTCCAGAACCTTTCTAGGGATCTGGAATTTTTTCTCCGGGTTTTCACAAGCTTTTTCAAAAATAGCATTTAATTCTTTGGACACAGGGAAGGTTAGCGAGGCTTTCTTATGGTCAGTGTAGTAAGCCTCCATAACCTGCTCAGGTGTTGTATCAGCAATATTCAACACATCCCTGATAGCCTCTATCATCAACTGCACCCTTTTAGTAAGAAATGCGGCCCCCTTGAGCACATGCCCATCACTGTCTGCCATGTCAGAATCGGTATCCGTGTCATCTTGCATAATCTGGGCAAGAACACGTTTTTGGGAACCTACAGAAGGGGGTCCTGAGCTAACAGAACCGGAACAAACTGCTACCGCTGTGCCCCGGAGCGTAGTTAGTACTGCGCGCCACACCCTGTTGCCGCCATCTTCACACCGGCTCCCCTCTTGCTGGGGGGGCCGGTGACTGACTCGCCACTGATCTTCTGGCTCTGTAAGGGGGTGGCGGCATGCTGCCAGGGTGAGCGATCCCCTGTGGCGGGGAACGTTCGACCCCCTCAGGAGCACAGTGTCCTGTCAGCGGAGATAGTGGCTCAGACCCCACAGGGCAGACACTACTCCCCTCCTTAGTCCCACGCAGCAGGGAGGCTGTTGCCAGCAGCCTCCCTGTAAAATAATAAACTCTAAAATAAACTTTTAATAAATAAACTCTGTAGAGCTCCCCTAGCTGTGACCGGCTCCTCCGGCACATTTTCTAAACTGAGTCTGGTAGGAGGGGCATAGAGGGAGGAGCCAGCCCACACTCTCAAACTCTTAAAGTGCCAGTGACTCCTAGTGGACCAGTCTGTACCCCATGGTACTAATGTGGACCCCAGCATCCTCTAGGACGTAAGAGAAAGTATTTTATATTGAATACGGTAGAACACAGGTAACCAATGGAGGCACTGACAGAGCGGATCTGCAGTCGATGAACGTCTTGCGAGGAAGATTAACCTGGAAGCTGTATTTAGAATGGATTGTAGTGGTGAGAGACTCTTTATGATAAGACCAGTAAGAAGACTATTGCAATAACCAATGCGGAAGATAATGAGAGCATGGATTACAGTTTTTGCAGTGTCTTGTGTAAGAAGGTATGGTCATATTTTGGATATGTTTCTTAGATGCATGCAACATAATTCTGAGACAGATTGAATGTAGGGAACAAAGGACAGTTCAGAGTCTGGGATGACACCTAGGCAGCGAGGTTGTGGGGTAGGATTGATTGTCGAGTTCTCAACAGTGATGGCGATATCAAGTTGGTAACTACTATTGGCCGGTGGAAATAGAATTAACTCTGCTTTGAAATATTAAGTTTGAGGTGGCGAGATGACATCCAAGATGAAACGGCAGAAAGGCATTCAGTGACACGGACCAACACAGATGGTGACAAATCTCGGAGGATAGGTAGATTTGAGTATCATCTGCGTACAGATAATACTGAAATCCAAAAGAGCTGATTAGTTTACCAAAAGATGAGGTATAGATTGAGAAAAGCAGAGGACCTAAAACAGAGCCTTACGGTACTCCAACTGATCAAGGTAGCGAAGAGGAGGTGGATTCAGAGAAGCGGACACTGAAGGAGCGATTAGATAGGTAGGATAGGAACTAAAAAAGGGCTGTGTCTTGAAGACCTAGGGATTGGATAATTATCAGTGCGCTCTAGAAATAGGCAGCTAATTAAATGTACAAATCACACAGAGGTAACTCTCATATATACCTCCACCAAGAGAAAAGATCTCAAGTAAACTGCAACAAATTGTAATAATACATACAAGCGCCCATATGGAGGGACCGACTGTAGTACAGAATTCCTCCGGATGATTTTCAATGTTATATAACAAAGAAAAAATGCATATAGTGATGTACCGTTTAAAAATTTAATATACAATCACATATAACAACAGAATAATAAAACAATCAGTGCATGGTATCCAAGGTGCAGAGAATCCAAAGTGCGTCATTACCAGCAGTAAGTAAGAACTGTCTCACGGCAGTTCTAAGAGCATGAGGATTTGTTTTCCACGGCAACTGCAGCTGTAGCTTCCTCGGTCTTCTGGTATGTTTTCAAATGCACACGGTGTCCCCTTGGATATAGAAGCCAACGCGTTTCTACCCTTTGCGGGTCTTTGTCAAGGCATCCAGCAGAATAAAACTCTTTCCCTGTCCTTCGTTATTTAAATGAATTGCTACCAATGGTCGTGAGGCGGGCGCAGGTGGCTCCTATACAGATAATTGCCTACAAGTCCCATGAGCCTTTTCCGCGCCTCGCCGTCACTTCCTGCCTCCGACTTCCGGCATCTCTTAACTCCCCTTCTCTTCCACGACCGTTACTCTATGTGGCCGGCCGGATGTTAGCATATGAGTCTGTATCCATGGCAACGCGGTCCTGCGTGTCTCCCATAGTGACGGAGGTATATTTATAACAGTGTCATTCGTGACAAGTCCCCTTGGTGTGTTGATTGAGACAGGCACATCATAGGAGGAAGATGTTAAAACAAAGTAATTAATACAATGAATAAAAATGATTATAATTAATATCGGCACGGGTAACTAAAGTGTCAAGGTGCATATCATATTTTCCAAAAGTGCATGCATAGTGCAAAATCCATCTCTATGCAATGACCACCAATCACAATTTTATACAATAAAATCAAGAAGAAAGAGCACCATCTAGTGAAACAGATAGAAGAATAAAAAGATTTTATAAGAACCATTTAATTTCGAACTCCAGGTTGAGCCCACCTGGTTGTAAAGTGCCTAGCTCATATATCTGCTTCAATTCAGCCTTAGCCAACTGAGTCGAGAGATCTCTCTGTCTCCAGTGGCCCTTAACCCACTGTAGACCTAAAAATCTTTTTATTGCAGAGGTAGATTTCTGGTGAAACTTACAAAAGTGATCTGATAGGGCCGTTTCTTATATTGCGCAGGTGTTCACTTATCCGAACCTTTAGGGGTCTTGAGGTCCTCCCAATGTAAAATAGCCCACATGTGCACTCTATAGCATACACCACATTTTTTGTGTTGCAGGTTATAAACTCTGCAACATGAAATTTCTTCTTGTTGATGGTAATATCACTGGTTTTGTTATTTCCATCATCTCTTATGGTGCGGCACCCCATGCACATACCGCATAGAAAAAAAACCTTAGATTTGATGGTAGGCATGGATTTTGTTGGGGGCAAGGCACCCCTAACCAAAGTACTACCTAAATTAGGGGCCCTTCTATAAATGCATTTGGGTTTGTTAGGGAGTTTATCCCCCACAATGGGATCTCTTTTTAATATCCCCCAATGCTTTTTTAATATTTTTTCCAGATCTCTATATTGACTATTGAAGGACGTAATGAAGGCCCATTCATATGGGGTCGATTGTGCTTTGGGTTTGGTCCTCTTATGCAGTAAATCCGTCCTTGCAATTTTGCCTATTTTGTTTGTGGTATCTTTGATTGTGTCTAGATTGTACCCCGACGCAACAAAGTTATCCTGCATTTCAGTCACTTGTTCTTCAAAGATGTTAGTTTCCGTGCAGTTTCTACGCAAACGGCGTAATTGGCCGCATGGAATGGACCCCAGCCAGTCTGGATGATGGCAACTATTTTGTTTTAAGTAGGCTCTGGAATCGGTGGGTTTTCTGTAGTTTTTGGTCTGTAATGAACCATCCTTCGGGTACACCGTAACATCCAAAAAATGTAATTCCTCATTACTCATTTCAAAGGTGAAGGAAATGTTAACAGAGTTCTGGTTCAGATATTCACAGAATTCTTTCAATAAATTACCATCACCCTTCCATATAAAAAACACATCGTCTATATATCTTGCCCAGGACACCAGGTTCGCTCCAAAGGGATTGTTATCCCAAATATGAAGATCTTCCCACAACCCCATGAAGAGGTTGGCATAACTTGGAGCGAACCTGGTGCCCATGGCCGTGCCCACCTTCTGCAGATAGAAAGTATCCTTAAAATGGAAATAGTTGTTGTTTAAAATGAACTCTACTCCTTCCAATATAAAATTTTGCTTTCCACTCGGTAAATCACTTTTTTCTACAGCTACTTTAATGGCTGTAATGCCATCCTGATGGTTTATCATAGTATACAGCGACCTCACATCCGCCGTTACCATAATATAGTCGTCTTCCCAGGATATAGCGGTTAGTAGATTAAAAAAAATCAGTGGTATCCTTTAGGTGAGACCTGTTCTTCAATACCAGCGGCTGCAGGTGAAAATCTAGATATTCAGACAAATTACAAGTCACAGAATTTATCCCAGAGACAATTGGCCTCCCTGGTGGTCTAGGTGGGTCTTTGTGTATTTTGGGTAAAATATAAATTATTGGAATGGCCGGTTCCTCATTGAATAAGAATTTATATTCCTTTTCCTCTAGGATATTCTGTTCTAGATACCTATTTAGTAAACCTTGTAACTTATCCAAGATCTCTTGCGTGGGGTCTTTTTTTAAATTTAACATATGTCTCCTGATCTCCCACCTGTCGTAACACTTCTTCCTCATACATATGTTTATTGAGGACCACCACCCCTCCCCCCTTATCGGCAGGCTTAATGACCAAGTCTGTATTTTCCTTGAGGGATTTTAAAGCTCATCTTTCTTTCCAGGACATATTGTGGTTTATTTTCCCATCAGGTAATTCTCTAAGATCCTGATGGACCAAATCATAGAAGGTATCAATATATTTACCCTTCATATGAACCGGATAGAAGACCGATTTCGGCCTAAACGGGGTAGCTGTTCATTACCTTCCTTATTAATAAAAAAACGTTTCAAGGTTAATTTTCTAACAAACCTGTTGAGGTCTACGAAGGTGGAGAACCTATTCATAGGAACAGACGGGGCAAATTTGAGTCCCTTTACCAAAACGGATATTTCTTCCTTAGCTAAAATATGGCTACTCAAATTGAAAATTTTAACTGTGCCCTCTCTCCTATCACATGTCCTTTCCTCATTCTCTCCCTCAGTAGTTATTGACCCCCTTCTTCTAGATCTGTTAGTTTTCTTTCTTGGTCTTTTTTTTAGGTTTCCCACCTCTACAGCCCCTTCTCTTCACTTGAACTTGTGAGTGGCTCGCCCCACTCCTAAAAAAGGAGACCCCTCGTTCCTGTTATTGCTAGTCGGAGAGTGTCGTGATCGTGCTGGTTTGGAGACTGCATTACGTCTCTCCCAATATGATCCTGGTAATCTCGGCGGAGTGCCACCTGGTCCATCTCTCTCTCTTATTTGGACTGATGTTTCTTCTTATCTGCAATATTGTCTCTGTCCAGCATCTCTCCGACGATAGACCCTTTGGGGGAGAGGTCTATCCTGTATATTACCACTATTTTCCTCCCTTTCCTTGATGTTCCTACTACCTCCTTGATTTCGTAATCCTGTTTGGTTCTTTCTATTTAACACACTTCTCTTCTGAATAGTGGAGTTAAGGTTGTTCGGAGTATCTGTAGATACTCTCTGTTCTGATTTCTGTCTTCCATTACGGTCCCTATTGAATTTCTTTACTTTTCTTTCCATCAATATCTTTTCATTCCTCTTTAAATTGACCTCAATCCTGCTTTCAAACGTTTTGTATTCCTGAGTGTCTATAAAACGTGCTGTTGGGATAAAATATTACAAACTTGTTCCTTCTCACTTATAAAATTAATCATAGACGATAGAAGGAAAGAATTAAGTAAACTGGAGGAGGCAATTACATCTCAAAAAAATTTGACAGCACGTTTTATAGACACTCAGGAATACAAAACGTTTGAAAGCAGGATTGAGGTCAATTTAAAGAGGAATGAAAAGATATTGATGGAAAGAAAAGTAAAGAAATTCAATAGGGACCGTAATGGAAGACAGAAAGCAGAACAGAGAGTATCTACAGATACTCCGAACAACCTTAACTCCACTATTCAGAAGAGAAGTGGGTTAAATAGAAAGAACCAAACAGGATTACGAAATCAAGGCGTTAGTAGGAACATCACGGAAAGGGAGGAAAATAGTGGTAATATACAGGATAGACCTCTCCCCCAACGGGTCTATCGTCGGAGAGATGCTGGACAGAGACAATATTGCAGAAAAGAAGAAACATCAGTCCAAATAAGAGAGAGAGATGGACCAGTTGGCACTCCGCCGAGATTACCAGGATCATATTGGGAGAGACGTAATGCAGTCTCCAAACCAGCACGATCACGACACTCTCCGACTAGCAATAACAGGAACGAGGGGTCTCCTTTTTTAGGAGTGGGGCGAGCCACTCACAAGTTCAAGTGAAGAGAAGGGGCTGTAGAGGTGGGAAACCTAAAAAAAGACCAAGAAAGAAAACTAACAGATCTAGAAGAAGGGGATCAATAACTACTGAGGGAGAGAATGAGGAAAGGACATGTGATAGGAGAAAGGGCACAGTTAAAATTTTCAATTTGAGTAGCCATATTTTAGCTAAGGAAGAAATATCCGTTTTGGAAAAGGGACTCAAATTTGCCCCGTCTGTTCCTATGAATAGGTTCTCCACCTTCGTAGACCTCAACAGGTTTGTTAGAAAATTAACCTTGAAACGTTTTTTTATTAATAAGGAAGGTAATGAACAGCTACCCCGTTTAGGCCGAAATCGGTCTTCTATCCGGTTCATATGAAGGGTAAATATATTGATACCTTCTATGATTTGGTCCATCAGGATCTTAGAGAATTACCTGATGGGAAAATAAACCACACAATATGTCCTGGAAAGAAAGACTAGCTTTAAAATCCCTCAAGGAAAATACAGACTTGGTCATTAAGCCTGCCGATAAGGGGGGAGGGGTGGTGGTCCTCAATAAACATATGTATGAGGAAGAAGTGTTACGACAGGTGGGAGATCAGGAGACATATGTTAAATTAAAAAAAGACCCCAAGCAAGAGATCTTGGATAAGTTACAAGGTTTACTAAATAGGTATCTAGAACAGAATATCCTAGAGGAAAAGGAATATAAATTCTTATTCAATGAGGAACCGGCCATTCCAATAATCTATATTTTACCCAAAATACACAAAGACCCACTTAGACCACCAGGGAGGCCAATTGTCTCTGGGATAAATTCTGTGACTTGTAATATGTCTGAATATCTAGATTTTCAACTGCAGCCGCTGGTATTGAAGAACAGGTCTCACCTAAAGGATACCACTGATTTTTTTAATCTACTAACCGCTATATCCTGGGAAGACGACTATATTATGGTAACGGCGGATGTGAGGTCGCTGTATACTATGATAAACCATCAGGATGGCATTACAGCCATTAAAGTAGCTGTAGAAAAAAGTGATTTACAGAGTGGAAAGCAAAATTTTATATTGGAAGGAGTAGAGTTCATTTTAAACAACAACTATTTCCATTTTAAGGATACTTTCTATCTGCAGAAGGTGGGCACGGCCATGGGCACCAGGTTCGCTCCAAGTTATGCCAACCTCTTCATGGGGTTGTGGGAAGATCGTCATATTTGGGATAACAATCCCTTTGGAGCGAACCTGGTGTCCTGGGCAAGATATATAGACAATGTGTTTTTTATATGGAAGGGTGATGGTAATTTATTGAAAGAATTCTGTGAGTATCTGAACCAGAACTCTGTTAACATTTCCTTCACCCTTGAAATGAGTACTGAGGACTTACATTTTTTGGATGTTACGGTGTACCCGAAGGATGGTTCATTACAGACAAAATACTACAGAAAACCCACCGATTCCAGAGCCTACTTAAAACAAAATAGTTGCCATCATCCAGACTGGCTGGGGTCCATTCCATGCGGCCAATTACGCCGTTTGCGTAGAAACTGCACGGAAACTAACATCTTTGAAGAACAAGTGACTGAAATGCAGGATAACTTTGTTGCGTCGGGGTACAATCTAGACACAATCAAAGATACCACAAACAAAATAGGCAAAATTGCAAGGATGGATTTACTGCATAAGAGGACCAAACCCAAAGCACAATCGACCCCATATGAATGGGCCTTCATTACGTCCTTCAATAGTCAATATAGACATCTAGAAAAAATATTGAAAAAGCATTGGGGGATATTAAAAAGAGATCCCATTGTGGGGGATAAACTCCCTAACAAACCCAAATGCATTTATAGAAGGGCCCCTAATTTAGGTAGTACTTTGGTTAGGGGTGCCTTGCCCCCAACAAAATCCATGCCTACCATCAAATCTAAGGTTTTTTTTCGATGCGGTATGTGCATGGGGTGCCGCACCATAAGAGGTGATGGAAAATAAGATTTTACTCACCGGTAAATCTATTTCTCGTAGTCCGTAGTGGATGCTGGGGACTCCGTAAGGACCATGGGGAATAGCGGCTCCGCAGGAGACTGGGCACAGCTAAGAAAGATTTAGGACTACCTGGTGTGCACTGGCTCCTCCCACTATGACCCTCCTCCAGACTTCAGTAAGGATACTGTGCCCAGAAGAGCTGACACAATAAGGAAAGGATTTTGAATCCCGGGTAAGACTCATACCAGCCACACCAATCACACCGTATAACTCGTGATATTATACCCAATTAACAGTATGAACATAACAGAGCCCCTCAACAGATGGCTCAACAATAACCCTTTTAGTTAACAATAACTATGTACAAGTATTGCAGACAGTCCGCACTTGGGACGGGCGCCCAGCATCCACTACGGACTACGAGAAATAGATTTACCGGTGAGTAAAATCTTATTTTCTCTAACGTCCTAGTGGATGCTGGGGACTCCGTAAGGACCATGGGGATTATACCAAAGCTCCCAAACGGGCGGGAGTGCGGATGACTCTGCAGCACCGAATGAGAGAACTCAAGGTCCTCCTCAGCCAGGGTATCAAATTTGTAGAATTTTGCAAACGTGTTTGCCCCTGACCAAGAAGCAGCTCGGCAAAGTTGTAAAGCCGAGACCCCTCGGGCAGCCGCCCAAGAAGAGCCCACTTTCCTCGTGGAATGGGCTTTTACAGATTTAGGCTGTGGCAGGCCAGCCACAGAATGCGCAAGCTGAATTGTGCTACAAATCCAGCGAGCAATAGTCTGCTTTGAAGCAGGAGCACCCATCTTGTTTGGTGCATACAGGATAAATAGCGAGTCGGTTTTCCTGACTCCAGCCGTCCTGGAAACATAAATTTTCAAGGCCCTGACTACGTCCAGTAACTTGGAGTCCTCCAAGTCCCTAGTAGCCGCAGGCACCACGATAGGTTGGTTCAAGTGAAAAGCTGATACCACCTTAGGAAGAAACTGGGGACGAGTCCTCAATTCTGCCCTATCCATATGGAAAATCAAATAGGGGCTTTTACATGACAAAGCCGCCAATTCTGACACCCGCCTTGCCGAAGCCAAGGCCAAAAGCATGACCACTTTCCACATGAGATATTTTAAATCCACGGTTTTGAGTGGCTCAAACCAATGTGACTTTAGGAAACCCAACACTACGTTGAGGTCCCACGGTGCCACTGGGGGCACAAAAGGAGGCTGAATATGCAGCACTCCCTTGACAGAAGTCTGAACTTCAGGCAGTGAAGCCAGTTCTTTTTGGAAGAAAATCGTCAGAGCCGAAATCTGGACCTTAATGGAACCCAATTTTAGGCCCATAGTCACCCCTGACTGTAGGAAGTGCAGAAATCGACCTAGCTGGAATTCCTCCGTTGGGGCCTTCCTGGCCTCACACCACGCAACATATTTTCGCCATATGCGGTGATAATGTTGTACGGTTACATCTTTTCTAGCTTTTATAAGCGTAGGAATGACTTCCTCCGGAATACCCTTTTCTTTTAGGATCCGACGTTCAACCGCCATGCCGTCAGACGCAGCAAGTCTTGGAACAGACAGGGCCCCTGCAGCAGCAGGTCCTGTCTGAGCGGCAGAGGCCATGGGTCCTCTGAGATAATTTCTTGAAGTTCCGGGTACCAAGCTCTTCTTGGCCAATCCGGAACAATGAGTATAGTTCTTACGCCTCTTCTCCTTATTATCCTCAGTACCTTGGGTATGAGAGGAAGAGGAGGGAACACATAAACCGACCGGTACACCCACGGTGTCACTAGAGCGTCCACAGCTATCGCCTGAGGGTCTCTTGACCTGGCGCAATATTTTTCCAGCTTTTTGTTTAAGCAGGACGCCATCATGTCCACCTGTGGCCTTTCCCAACGGTTTACAATCAGTTGGAAGACTTCTGGATGAAGTCCCCACTCTCCCGGGTGGAGGTCGTGCCTGCTGAGGAAGTCTGCTTCCCAGTTGTCCACTCCCGGAATGAACACTGCTGACAGTGCTAACACGTGATTTTCCGCCCATCGGAGAATCCTTGTGGCTTCTGCCATCGCCGTCCTGCTTCTTGTGCCGCCCTGTCGATTTACATGGGCGACAGCCGTGATGTTGTCTGACTGGATCAGTACCGGCTGGTTTTGAAGCAGGGGCTTTGCTTGACTTAGGGCATTGTAAATGGCCCTCAGTTCCAGAACATTTATGTGTAGGGAAGTCTCCTGACTCGACCAAAGTCCTTGGAAGTTTCTTCCCCGTGTGACTGCCCCCCAGCCCCGAAGGCTGGCATCCGTGGTCACCAGGACCCAGTCCTGTATGCCGAATCTGCGGCCCTCTCTGAGATGAGCACTCTGCAGCCACCACAGCAGAGACACCCTGGTCTTTGGAGACAGGGTTATCAACCGATGCATTTGAAGATGCGATCCGGACCATTGGTCCAACAGGTCCCACTGACAAGTTCTGGCATGGAACCTGCCGAATGGAATCGCTTCGTAGGAAGCTACCATCTTTCCCAGGACTCGCGTGCAATGATGCACCGACACCTGTTTTGGTTTCAGGAGGCCACTCACTAGAGACGACAGCTCCTCGGCTTTCTCCTCTGGGAGAAACACTTTTTTCTGGACCGTGTCCAGAATCATCCCCACAGTATACGTGTCGCCGGAACCAGCTGAGACTTTGGAATATTCAGAATCCAACCGTGCTGGTGTAGCATCTCCTGAGATAATGCTACGCCGACCAACAACTGCTCTCTGGACCTTGCCCTTATCAGGAGATCGTCCAAGTATGGGACAATTAAAACTCCCTTTTTCCGAAGGAGTATCATCATTTCGGCCATTACCTTGGTAAATACCCTCGGTGCCGTGGACAGGCCGAACGGCAACGTCTGGAATTGGTAATGACAATCCTGTACCACAAATCTGAGGTACTCCTGGTGAGGATGGTAAATGGGGACATGCAGGTAAGCATCCTTGATGTCCAGAGATACCATGTAATCACCCTCTTCCAGGCTTGCAATAACCGCCCTGAACGATTCTATCTTGAACTTGAATTTTCTTAAATATGTGTTCAAGGATTTCAAATTTAAAATGGGTCTCACCGAACCGTCCGGTTTCGGTACCACAAACATTGTGGAATAGTAACCCCGTCCTTGTTGAAGTAGGGGCACCTTGACGATCACCTGCTGGGAATACATCTTGTGAATTGCCTCTAACACAGCCTCCCTTTCTGAAGGAGTCCTTGGTAAGGCAGATTTGAGGAAACGGCGGGGGGGGGGGGGGGGGGGGTGTCTCGAATTCCAGCCTGTACCCCTGAGATACCACTTGAAGGATCCAGGGATCTACCTGTGAGCAAGCCCACTGATTGCTGAAGTTTTTGAGACGGCCCCTCACCGTACCTGGCTCCGCCTGCTGAGCCCCAGCGTCATGCGGCGGACTTAACAGAAGAAGCGGGGGGGGACTTTTGTTCCTGGGAAGTGGCTGTATGCTGCAGCTTTTTTCCCCTGCCTCTGGGCAGAAAGGATGCACCTCTACCCAGTCTGTTCTTTTGGGGGCGAAAGGACTGCACCTGATAATACGGCGCTCTCTTTGGTTGTGAGGGGACGTGTGGCAAAAAAGCTGACTTCCCAGCTGTTGCTGTGGACACTAAGTCTGAAAGACCATCCCCGAACAACTCCTCACCCTTATAAGGCAAAACTTCCATGTGCCTTTTGGAATCTGCATCCCCTGTCCACTGCCGGGTCCATAGCCCTCTCATGGCACAAATGGACAGTGCACTTATTTTTGATGCCAGCCGGCAAATATCCCTCTGTGCATCTCTTATGTAAAAGACAGCGTCTTTAATATGCTCTACGTTTAGCAATATAGTGTCCCTGTCTAGGGTGTCAATGTTCTCTGACAGGGAGTCTGACCATGCAGCTGCCGCACTGCACATTCATGCTGAGGCAATAGCTGGTCTCAGTATAATACCAGTGTGTGTATATATAGCTTTTTGGAGAGCCCCCTGCTTTCTGTCAGCAGGTTCCTTTAGGGCGGCCGTATCTTGGGACGGCAGTGCCACCTTTTTTGATAAGCGTGTAAGTGCTTTATCCACCTTCGGGGGTGTTTCCCAACGTGACCTATCCTCTGGCGGGAAAGGGTACGCCATTAGTAATTTTTTTGAAATTACGAATTTTTTATCAGGGGAAGCCCATGCTAGTTCACTCACGTCATTCAATACTTCAGAAGGGGAAAAAACTACTGGTAGTTTTTTCTCCCCAAACATAATACCCTTTTTTGTGGTACCTGGGGTCACTTCAGAAATGTGTAAAACATTTTTCATTGCCTCAATCATATAACGAGTGGCCCTATTGGACATTACATTAGTCTCTTCGTCGTCGACACTGGTATCAGTATCCGTGTCGACATCTGTGTCTGCCACCTGAGGTAGCGGGCGTTTTAGAGCCCCTGATAACTTTTGAGACGTCTGGGCAGGCACGGGCTGAGAAGCCGGCTGCCCCACATTTGGCATGTCGTCAAATTTTTTATGTAAGGAGTCGACACTTTCGCGTAATTCCTTCCACAAGTCCATCCACTCCGGTGTCTGCCCCGCAGGGGGTGACAACACATTTATAGGCACCTGCTCCTCCTCCACATACGTCTCCTCATCAAACATGTCGACACAGCCGTACCGACACACCGCACACACACAGGGAATGCTCTGACAGAAGACAGGACCCCACAAAGCCCTTTGGGGAGACAGAGAGAGAGTATGCCAGCACACACCAGAGCGCTATATAATACAGGGATTAACTAAATTATATCCCCTTATAGCTGCTATATATGTATTTTGCGCCTAAATTTAGTGCCCCCCCTCTCTTTTTTACCCTTTTCTGTAGTGTAGACTGCAGGGGAGAGCCAGGGAGCTTCCTTCCAGCGGAGCTGTGAGGGATAAATGGCGCCAGTGTGCTGAGGGAGATAGCTCAGCCCCTTTTTCGGCTGACTTTTCTCCCGCTTTTTTATGGATTCTGGCAGGGGTATTTATCACATATATAGCCTCTGGGGCTATATATGTGATATATTTGCCAGCCAAGGTGTATTTATTGCTTCTCAGGGCGCCCCCCCCGAGCGCCCTGCACCCTCAGTGACCGGAGTGTGAAGTGTGTATGAGGAGCAATGGCGCACAGCTGCAGTGCTGTGCGCTACCTTGGTGAAGACTGATGTCTTCTGCCGCCGATTTTCCGTTCTTGCTTCTGGCTCTGTAAGGGGGTTGGCGGCGCGGCTCCGGGACCGAACACCAATGGCCGGTTCCATGCGGTCGATCCCTCTGGAGCTAATGGTGTCCAGTAGCCTAAGAAGCCCAAGCTACCACCAGTTAGGTAGGTTCGCTTCTTCTCCCCTTAGTCCCTCGCTGCAGTGAGTCTGTTGCCAGCAGATCTCACTGTAAAATAAAAAACCTAACATATACTTTCTTTCTAGGAGCTCAGTAGAGCCCCTAGTGTGCATCCAGCTCAGCCGGGCACAGGATTCTAACTGAAGTCTGGAGGAGGGTCATAGTGGGAGGAGCCAGTGCACACCAGGTAGTCCTAAATCTTTCTTAGCTGTGCCCAGTCTCCTGCGGAGCCGCTATTCCCCATGGTCCTTACGGAGTCCCCAGCATCCACTAGGACGTTAGAGAAATAACAAAACCAGTGATATTACCATCAACCAGAAGAAATTTCATGTTGCAGAGTTTATAACCTGCAACACAAAAAATGTGGTGTATGCTTTAGAGTGCACATGTGGGCTATTTTACATTGGGAGGACCTCAAGACCCCTAAAGGTTCGGATAAGCGAACACCTGCGCAATATAAGAAACGGCCTAGCCACTCATGCCCTATCAGATCACTTTTGTAAGTTTCACCAGAAATCTACCTCTGCAATAAAAAGATTTTTAGGTCTACAGTGGGTTAAGGGCCACTGGAGACAGAGAGATCTCTCGACTCAGTTGGCTAAGGCTGAAATGAAGCAGATATATGAGCTAGACACTTTACAACCAGGGGGGCTCAACCTGGAGTTCGAAATTAAATGGTTCTCATAAAATCTTTTTATTCTTCTATCTGTTTCACTAGATGGTGCTCTTTCTTCTTGATTTTATTGTATAAAATTGTGATTGGTGGTCATTGCATAGAGATGGATATTGCACTATGCATGCACTTTTGGAAAATATGATATGCACCTTGACACTTTAGTTACCCGTGCCGATATTAATTATAATCATTTTTATTCATTGTATTAATTACTTTGTTTTAACATCTTCCTCCTATGATGTGCCTGTCTCAATCAACACACCAAGGGGACTTGTCACGAATGACACTGTTATAAATATACCTCCGTCACTATGGGAGACACGCAGGACCGCGTTGCCATGGATACGGACTCATATGCTAACATCCGGCCGGCCACATAGAGTAACGGTCGTGGAAGAGAAGGGGAGTTAAGAGATACCGGAAGTCGGAGGCAGGAAGTGACGGCGAGGCGCGGAAAAGGCTCATGGGACTTGTAGGCAATTATGTGTATAGGAGCCACCTGCGCCCGCCTCACGACCATTGGTAGCAATTCATTTAAATAACGAAGGACAGGGAAAGAGAGTTTTATTCTGCTGGATGCCTTGACAAAGACCCGCAAAGGGTAGAAACGCGTTGGCTTCTATATCCAAGGGGACACCGTGTGCGTTTGAAAACATACCAGAAGACCGAGGAAGCTACAGCTGCAGTTGCCGTGGAAAACAAATCCTCATGCTCTTAGAACTGCCGTGAGACAGTTCTTACTTACTGCTGGTAATTACGCACTTTGGATTCTCTGCACTTTGGATACCATGCACTGATTGTTTTATTATTCTGTTGTTATATGTGATTGTATATTAAATTTTTAAACGGTACATCACTATATGCATTTTTTCTTTGTTATATAACATTGAAAATCATCCGGAGGAATTCTGTACTACAGTCGGTCCCTCCATATGGGCGCTTGTATGTATTATTACAATTTGTTGCAGTTTGCTAGGGATTGTAGTGTTTGTATGAGAAGAGAGTGGTCAACAGTATCAAAAGCAGCAGAGAGATCTAGAAGAGTGAGTAATGACCTTTGGACTTGGCAGTGACCAGATCATTCACTACTTTAGTCAGTGCTGTCTCTGTGGAGTGTTGTGAACGAAAGCCTGACTGAAGTGGGTCCAATAAGTTGTGTGAAGTAAGAAAGTGTGTGAGGCGAGTGTAGGCAAGTTTCTCAAGTAGCTTGGGACACAAGTGTGTAACCTAGAGAAACCCAGATATGAGGAACACCGTTATGGGTTTAGTGGAAATGGTACGCACAACTTCCTGAATGCTTTATCTTTATGCTCACATGGTGGAAGTGGATGTGTTTAAAGAAATCTTTACATGACTGTCTTCAATTGTCACCTGTGAGGTTTGGTATGACTGCAGTTGCACAGATATAAAAGGGACTTGTTTTGGCCATTTCCTCTCCTTTCTCCATCACTCCTATAAACATTTGGAAAATCACCATGGGTGTCTGCATTCATTTGTAAAGACATACTACACCATGATTTGTTCTTGTTTGTTTTCCTTACATACTTGAGGCATTTTGTTCAGGGAGAGAGACAGCACTGGAGATTTTAACACCCTTGTATGCTGTGACTTGACTGAGCACCATTACCAGTTAAATTGTTCTGTTATATTTCCCATTCAGATGAACAAGTGGTCCTCTCTTTTTCGGGTGATTGCATAAGTGACTGTGGTGCCTTGGGTTCCTAACGGTCCATTTTGTATTCTATTTACTGTATGATGGTTGCTAGTCTGTGGTCACCCTGACTGAATAAATCGTAGTGGACAAGTGCTGAGTCAGTGGGGTATATATACCAAGAAGCAGGTTTTTAGGAGTGGAGATGATGCCCATAGCAACCCATCAGACTCTAGTTACTATCTTCTAGAAGGATCTACATAAATTATTGGTTGCTTTGGGCAACATCTCCACTTCAAAAAAACAAAACAAAAAAACTAAAAAAAACACTTAATAAATATACCCCTGTGTGTGCTTCTATTATTATTAATTCCACTGTCCTAGATGAAAGAAGTTTAGTTACTACTAATGGCAATAAAACAGAATGTATTATATATTGGCTTCATAGCGACTTATTGCCAGTATCTGCAAACAATACATCCTGTGCTTGCCAATTTCTTTTGGACAAGATTCTCTGTTTTTATAAGTAGGCTGGTATGAGAGTATATTTTCCTAATCCTTTCCTTACTCCTAAGAACTATTCATATTAAATCAGCCAACAAAGATAGATGGAAAGTAACAGATTACAAGAAAAAACAAAACTAAAAAAAACTAAAAAAAAACTACTATAGTGCATGGGAAAATAAATGATAGAAAATTTTAGCTTTAAACCATGCTATCTAAGCAAAAGGTGCCCTGATTGACAGTAAAAGTTATCAACAGCTCTATCACCTGTCAAATTGTCTTCTAAAGTCAGGCAAGTGTTAATTTCTGCATGCTGCCATCAAGTTGTTTCCAAAAGACTATTATAGGACATAAGATTTTTGCACCTACCATTACATCATTTTCTCTTACATCCTCTTTGGCAGACACTACTAGCCTTTGGGATGTCCCAAAGCTGTCACTAGTGGAGGGTACAAAGCAGTGTAACACTGAAAGCATTAACCAAAGCAAACTACTTTGGAGACAAAACACCATACACTAACATTTTAGAAGTGTGGACAGGGAACCTGCCAAGTTAGGGCTCTTTACCATAACGCCAAGGAAGCTCTTGTCAGCCACAAATTTTTGATCATGGGGCCCTGAAAATTAGCTAACACAACACTTGCCTGACCAGACTGTGGCGTCTAATGTGTGGCACTCCTAAGAGGCCAAAAGAACATAAGACAACACGAAAACAAAGTCCAACAATTACACATATAATGAAGAGAAAAGGTTACACAGTACAGCTTTGCCAATTGTCACCCTTCACCTCCCCACTCTGGAGAACAAAACCAGGAGTACAGACTTAACAGCTACAGCAACAGTACATTTCTCAGCCACCAGATAATAGGATTTTAATTACTTACCCGTAAATACTTTTCTCGTAGTCCGTAGAGGATGCTGGGGTCCATTTAGTACCATGGGGTATAGATGTGTCCTTTGGGAGCCACTGGCACTTTAAGAGTTTAATAGGGTAGGCTGGCTCCTCCCTCTATGCCCCTCCTACCAGACTCAGTCTAGAAACTGTACCCGAGGAGACGGACATACTTCGAGAGAAGGAAATACACAGATAGTGGTGAGATTCACACCAGCTCACACATAACAAAAAGGAAAGTCAAGCTAACCAACTTGGAACAATTCAGCAACGGCTGAAGCAACAATACTGAACCAAGTAAAAATGCAGGAATACGAAGCACTGGGTGGGCGCCCAGCATCCTCTACGGACTACGAGAAAAGGATTTACCGGTAGGTAATTAAAATCCTATTTTCTCTTACGTCCTAGAGGATGCTGGGGTCCATTTAGTACCATGGTGATGTACCAAAGCTCCCAGTACGGGAGGGAGAGTGCTGAGGTTCCTGCAGAATAGATTGACCAAACTTTAGGTTCTCAGAGGCCAAAGTATCGAACTTGTATAACTTAACAAACGTGTTCGACCCACACCAAGTAGCTGCTCGGCAAAGCTGTAAAGCCGAGACACCCCAGGCAGCCGCTCAAAAAGAACCCACTTTGAGTAGAGTGGGCCTTAACAGATTTTGGACACGGCAAGCCTACGGCAGAATAAGCATGCTGGATAGTAAACCTGATCCAACGAGAAATGGTCTGCTTAGAAGCAGGACACCCAACCTTGTTGGGATCATAAAGGACGAACAAAGCATCAGACTTCCTGTGACGAGAGGTTCTCTTCACATAATTCTTCAAAGCCCTCACCACATCCAAGGACTTTGAGGTAACTGAGGAGTCAGTAGCCACTGGCACCACATTAGGTTAGTTGATATGAAAAGCTGACACAACCTTTGGAAGAAACTGCTGATGCATTCTAAGCTCAGCCCTATCTTCATGGAAAATAAAATAGGGGCTCTTGCATGACAATGCCCCTAATTCTGACACACGTCTAGCAGATGCCAATGCCAACAGTGTGACCGCCTTCCAAGTAAGAAACTTAATGTCCACCTCCTGCAAAGGTCCGAACCAATCCGATTGCAGGAACTGCAGCACCACAAAGGGTGGTTGGATGTGCAGAACCCCTTTCAAGAATGTCTGAACCTCAGGGAGGGCAGCCATTTGTGTCTGGAAGAAAATGGACAAGGCCGAAATCTGGACTTTTATAGAGCCCAAGCGTAAGCCCACATCCACACCTGCCAGCAGAAAGAGGAGAAACCGTCCCAGTTGAAACTCCACCATTGGAAACTTCTTGGATTCACACCAAGACACATTTTTTCCAAATTCGATGGTAATGTTTAGACGTAATTCCCTTCCTAGCCTGAAGTAAGGTAGGAATGACCTTTTTCAGAATGCCCTTCCGGGGCTAAGATCTGGCGTTCAACCTCCATGCCATCAAACGTAGCCGCTGTAAGTCTTGGTAAGCGAACGGCCCCTGCTGAAGGAGGTCCTCGCGAAGAGGAAGAGGCCTCGGATCCTCCAGGAGTAATTCCAGAAGATCCGCATACCAAGCCCTACTTGGCCAGTCCGGAGCAATAAGGATCGCCTGAACTCTTGTTCTTTTTATTAGTTTGAGAATCCTTGGGATGAATGGAAGTGGAGGGAACACATACACTGACTAGAACATCCACAGAGATACCAGTGCGCCCACCGCCACTGCCTGTGGGTCTCTCGACCTGGATCAATACCTGCGAAGCATCTTGTTGAGGCGAGAGGCCATCATGTCTATCTGAGGTATGCCCCAACAGCTTATCACCTCTGCGAATACCTCCGGGTAGAGGCCCTATTCTCCTGGATGGAGATCGTGTCTGCTGAGGAAGTCCGCTTCCCAGTTGTCCACTCCCGGAATGAAGATTGCTGATAGCGCCACCGCGTGCTTTTCTTGTTACCTCTGACATTGCCGCTCTGATCTTCGTTCCGCCCTATCGGTTAATGTAGGACACTGCCGTTACATTGTCCGACTGAACCTGAATGGCCCGATCTTGCAGAAGAAGTGCCGCTTATAGAAGGCCGTTGTATATGGCCCTTATTTCCAGAATGTTTATCGGAAGTATGGATTCCAGACTTGACCACCTTCCTTGGAAGTTTTCCCCTTGGGTGACTGCAACCCAACCTCTGAGACTTGCATCCGTGGTTAGGATCCAATTCTGAATCCCGAACCTGCAGCCCTCGAGTAGGTGAGAAGTTTGCAGCCACCAGAGGAGTGAAATTCTGGCTTTCGGCGACAGGCGTGTTCGCTGGTGCATGTGGAGATGTGATCCCGACCATTTGTCTAGCAGATCCAGTTGGAAGGACCTCGCATGGAATCTTCCGTACTGTAGAGAGTCTCGTAGGAGGCTACCATCTTCCCCAGAAGGCGAATGCACTGATGAACCGATACCCGGGCTGGCTTGAGGACATCCCGTACCATTGATTGGATCACCAACGCTTTCTCTACTGATAAAAACGCCCTCAGCACTTCCGTGTCGAGTATCATCCCCAGGAAGGGCAGTTTCCTTGTTGGCTCCAAATGCGACTTTGGAAGGTTCAGGATCCACCCATGATTCTGGAGCAGTTGAGTTGCAAGAGCAATACTCTGCAACAATCTCTCCCTGGACGATGCTTTTATCAGGAGTTCGTCCAGATATGGAATTATGTGCACTCCTTGTCTACGGAGGAGTAGCATCATTTCTGTTATGACCTTGGTGAACACTCAGTGCAGTGGAGAGGCCAAACGGCAGCGCCTGGAACGGATAGTGACAATCCAACAACGCAAATCTGAGATAAGCCTGTTGAGGCAGCCAGATCGGAACATGAAGGTACGCATCTTTCATATCCAGGGATACTAGGAATTCCCCCTCCTCCAGACAGACCTGAGAACACCGCTCTCAGAGACTCCATCTTGAATTTGAATTCCCTCAAGTAGGGGTTCAATGACTTTAGGTTTAAAATCGGCCTTACCGGACCATCCGGTTTCGACACCACAAACAGGTTTGAGTAATAACCCTTGTGTCTCAGGTGAGGTGGAACTGGAACAATGACATTTGTTTGGAACAATATTTGAATGGCTTCCTGTAGGATAGCACTTTCTGTCAGCGAAACTAGTAAGCCTGATTTGAAGAATCTGTGAGGTGGGAGTTCCTGAAACTCCAGTCCATAGCCCTGGGTGACAATGTCTGTCACGCAGGGGTCCAGGCCTGATGACGCCCAGATGTGACTGAAATTTTTTAGTCTCGCTCCGACCTGCCCGATCTCCAGGCTGGGCGTACCACCGTCATGCTGAAGATTTTGAGGAAGCAGAACATGGTTTCTGTTCCTGAGAACCTGTTAGTGCAGGTTTTTGGATTTTCCCCGACCACCCCTAAAGAAGGTGGAAGGGGATTTGGATTTTTTAAATTTTGCGGTCCGAAAGGACTGCAGTGTGGATGTAGAATAAGATTTCCTAGTTGGTGGAGCTGCTGAGGGGAGAAAGGTTGACTTTCCCACAGTTGCCGTGGAAATCCACGCATCAAATGCGTCCCCAAACAGAGCCTGACCTGTGAAGGGTAGGTTCTCCACACGTTTCTTGGATTCTGCATCCGCAGTCCATTGGCGTAGCTAGAGTCTTCTGCGTGCTGATACCGCCATGGAAGTAGTCCTTGCATTCAGCATTCCAAGGTCTTTCATGGCCTCCACCATGAACCCAGCAGAATCCTGTATGCGACGCAAAAATAAATCAATGTCACACCTATCCATAGAATCTAAGTCCTTTAGTAATGTGCCTGACCACTTTACTATGGCTTTAGAAATCCACGCACAAGCAATAGTGGGCCTTAAAGCCACGCCTGTAGCAGTGTATATAGATTTGAGCGTAGTCTCAATCTTGCAGTCAGCCGGCTCCTTTAGGGCAGTTGAACCAGGGACCAGTAAAACCACCTTTTTAGACAACCTAGATACAGAAGCGTCTACTATAGGTTGTGTTTCCCATTTCTTTCTATCCTCTTCAGGGAAAGGGAAAGCAATGAGAATTCTTTTAGTGATCTGGAATTTTTTCTCTGGGTTTTCCCAGAATTTTTCAAATAAAGAGTTCAGCTCTTTTGAAGCAGGAAAGGTGAGAGAGGCTTTCTTATTTTCTGTAAAATAAGATTCCTCTTACGGATCAGGTACCTTCTCAGTAATATGCATAACATCCCTAATGGCTTCAATCATCAACTGCACCCCCTTAGCAAGAAATGCATCCGCCCCCTGCATATCCCCATCACCGTCCCCTGTATCAGAGTCGGTATCAGTGTCAACTTGCATTATTTGGGCAAGTGTACGTATCTTAGAGTATGTAGGTGGGGTATGGGAGGGATTAGGAGCTGAATACTGTAAGCCCTCTACAGATTTCCTCAAAAACTGCGTCTCTTTTTCATTATGTGACATCCTAGATGAAATCTGTATTATCATTCCCCTTAAAGAATCCACCCATTGTGGTTCGGATTCGACAGGCTGGGAAAGCACATTGCAGTCCTGAGTACATGGGATAGACTCTTCAGGAGAAGATACACACTCTGCAGCACAGGATACAGAGCCTTTAGACATGGTAATGTGGATATATACACATACACACAGGAAAATGTCAGACACAGTTTCCCCCAGAGTACCTTCAGAGAGTCACAGAGTATAAGGAGCCAGCCACACAGCGCCCCAATAGGCAGTTAATAGAATAAACGGCCGGCGCTTACTGAGTAACCTTGATCGGGATAAACAGTTCTTATAACACTCTCCCCCGTCTATAACACCCTAGTACCGCAGAGGTATGCTGGAGTTATGAGGAGGGCAGCGCTGCCTGTCAGCGGCTCATCTGTGTGATCTGCAGGGAGAAAATGGCGCTGGTGAGTGCTGGATCCGCTCTGAGGAGAAGCCCCGCCCCCTGTAATGGCGCATCTTCTGGCACTTAGCAGTACAAATACTTCAGGCCAGTATAATCTATTAACAGCGGGATTAGCCCCTGTTAACATGTCTGACCAGTGTAGGGTATGTACGCTGGCCCAGTGATGCTGGTCACAGCGCCGTACACCAAGTGCCGCTGAGCCTTCCGGAGCTCAGCCTGTCAGAGCTGCGCTCCCACCCTTGTGCCGCCATTCCTGCCGGCGACCCGCTTCCCGGGCCGCCGGCGTCCTACTCACCACTCTTCCTTCTTCTGGCTCTGTTAGGGGATGGTTGCCGTGCTGTGGGATTGAGAGGTCGCCTCGTGAGCTTGTGATCAGCACCATCAAGAGCTCAGTGTCCTGTCAGTGGAGATAGAGAACCATTAACTTCTAGAGTTGGTTCCTACTCCCCCCTCCCCCCAGCCAGGAGCCTGCATGTACCTAACTAAACCCAGATAATAATAAAACTAGAAACATTCCTAAGAGCTCCCTTAGCTGTGACCGGCTCCTCCAGGCACATTTTCTAAACAGAGTCTGGTAGGAGGGGCACAGAGGGAGGAACCAGCCCACACTATTAAACTCAAAGTGCCAATGGCTCCCAAGGGACCAGTCTTTACCCCATGGTACTAAATGGACCCCAGAATCCTCTAGGACGTAAGAGAAAAAAGGATACGTGACAGAAGTGAAAAGTATACAATGCACGCATGCATACTGCACTTTGTGATCAACTTATCACATGTACATGGCCCAGATTTACCTCATTACTGCTAAGGACTAGTGGACTGCTCCTAATATATGCAAGGGTTCAATTGTAGGGGGAGGGGAGAACTTACCTAAAAGTATTCCCTAAACAGTTGATGGCACTGGGAGACAGGAGGGAGTGGGACTTGATAACTTCATTGCATAGGAGCACAATGATATGATTAAGGGGGGGAAAAAAAAAAAAAAAAAAAAAGAGTGCTCTATCTCACCCATTCTGGTGCCCACAGATTCTGGGGACTCTGGGGTAGATGTATTAACCTGGAGGAGGAATGAGGAAGTGATAAACCAGTGATAAAGCAGTGTTAAGTGCAAGGTGATAACGCACCAGCCAATCAGCTCCTAACTGTTAATTTACATATGGGAGCTGATTGGCTGGTGTGTTTATCACCTTGCATTTATCACTGGTTTATCACTTCCTTATGCCTTCTCCAGGTTAATACATCTGCCCCTCTGTTTGAAAGACTTTGGGAAGTTATTCTCTTGTTACTCTACGTTATCTTCAGTAAACTCAGGGATACCTCCCTTTCAATCATCTGCATGTCTGCAGGTAATGGACAGCTCTGATGGCTTTGTCTGAGGAGTTTCGACCACGGGAAGTCGGACCGGGGCATAAAGGGCCCACCAGGGAATGCAGTGCTAGGGGCCCATGCTTAAGGGAGTGTGGTGTGGCCAACCACCATAGAGACATTTAGATGAGGGGATTGGGCCCACTGGGGATTTCCCCTGTACTCCTGAGGGGTAGTGTGACACTGATCACAGGCCACAGATAGTGTACAAATGGCAAGAAAGTGGTCTCCGTAATATAGATAATATATATATATATATATATATATATATATATATATATATATATATATATATATAGAGATAGAGATAGAGATAGATAGATATTACACACACACACAATGTATAATATATATATATATATTTATTTAGATATATATATTACACACACAATGTATAATATATATATGTATGTGTATATATATATATATATATATATATATATATATATATATATGTACGTACACACAGACACATACATTATATATATAAACTTACATACACACACACACACACACACACACACTGTATATATAAACACTCCGTTTCATGAAAAAATATCCACAAAAAAAAGAGAACTCACGTTTATGCAGCTTTTATTTTTAAAAACCCACATGGAGTCCATGAAAAGTCCAACAATCGTTTTAACCAACTTGCTGTGGTTTTCCTCAGTGGCTTGACCCTTTGCTTTTAGTCATGCAAGTGAGTGTGAGTGTGTTTATTTTTTCATACGAACCTGGTACCGCGCACCTGTATTTGTCAAGGAGTGCTGTCTTACACACACACACACACACACACACACACACACACACACACACACACACACTGTAATTCTGAATGCAAAACACAGTTTTGTCTTACATCTCCTTATATACAAAACCACATGTTGGCAGACAGTAATAAGTAAAGTGCTATAAATTAACATCACTGAGAAAAGCACAGGGAAGGAGAAAAGGCCATGGTGTAATCAAAGCAGATTAAGTTTTAAATTCTCAGTTGGCAAAATTATTAAACTCCTCATTTACAAATAACATTCACAACCTTAAGAGACTTTCCAAAGCAAACAGAATTACCGTGAAGCGTTACATTTCTGCCACAGCTGATCAGGGGACTTAAATGGCAAATCTATTAAGGCAATGTCAGAAACTGTATGGTGCCATTCATTGTACAATCTGCAAGTAACTAGTGAGAAAACAGTGCGGTGTTGCAAGGACAAGTCATGGCAGTCAGAATAGGACCCACAGGACATCTAGCTATTATCAGTTATCTACTTAGAATGTGAAAGCGCTTACTTATTCTTTTATAGAAAAACAAGTGACCCATACAGAAATAGAGGATACAAATATACTAGATAAGAACAAAAATGATTTAATCGCAGTCAATCAATATGGCAGAACCCCACCTGTTATAGACACATGACCATACTGTCAGAACTGTATAATACATGATCTTAGCCAAGACTGTCTATCCAATTAGTAGCCGTAATGAGGATAATGGTGACAAGTATGATTAGATTAGCTCTATCTCTCTAAGTACTGGAAAGAACGTAATTATCTCAAATACGTACGCTTCTAATTCCTGTTTCATTTTGGCAAATTCATCCTTTGTCATGGATCCCTCTCCTTCACCCAGCTTCTGCATTTTGTCTCTGGGTCCATCAAAGTCAGGTTTTGCAGGTGCTGGTGGAATCTACAGGGAAAAAAATGTATATGTTTACATGCTAACACAACCACAAGCAAAAATTAAGGGTTTCCCCCCAAAAAACACAGTTATGGAGGAGGGATGCATTCTTAAAAGGGACAATGTAATATGCTGCATTGCAATTTCTTTGCTCTCCAAGTCGCAAACAATGCACTAGTTGAGGGAACTGCATAGAGTGGAAACCACAGGAAACAGATGCACCCATGGAATACAACATATTTGGTCCAAAACTGACCAGATGACCAAACCCAGAGGTTTTCCTGCCAGTCTTTATTAAATAAGACAAATAAAACATGTGCTACATCCATACTAACTATAATCAGACCAACCAAGAAAATAATTACCACACCTACAGATACGGTATGTCCTCATACATCTTTGCTGTAGTTACGCCAAACAGTCCCTCTTGGCACACCAGGTCACGTGAGAATCTTCTAGCTTGAGGAGTCTTTTTTTGATGTAAATGCGCCTTAGTCGTAACGCAATGTGACAAGGACACACGACGAGACTGTGCTGAGGTAATTTGCTATATGAAACTTGTATATCTGTGCGCCAAGACTCCTAGTCTGTACACAAAGAGCTACAATGTAGCAGCCGCAGCTTTTTCCAGTGAAAGTTCTGTTCTGCTCCGTATAGACTCAATCACAAGCAACCTACAATTGTATATATCACATTAATCAGCACAGTCTCCTTGTGTGTCCTAGCCGCATTGCAACATAAGACGCATTTTTGGCACAAAAAAAAAAAAAGACAACCGATATTAGCAGAACTGCACAGGACACGGCATACCACAGTGAATGGTGTATTGAGGCTAGATGTAGGAGGACGCATCTGTATCATTTAAGATATATCAATATAAGCTTCAGCCACATAGCAAATTTGGAATAATAAAATGCCAGGGTGGATTTTGCCCAAATATTAGCCCCTGGAAGATAAAAGCATTTGGGCAGATATATGCCCTGCTTATGTGGAGGACTCACAATAAAACCCGCATACTCCTCAGTTTCGGTAAGAGCATCATGTAACCAGATGAAATCTTCATGCTGACGTATCACGGAGAACTCCGGACTCTGAAAAGTGCTTAGTGTGGTCTGAAATACAGTTGTGAAACATGCTACATTAAACTTTGAAATATGGACCCCCATATAGTGTTTGTAACAATGATAAATTTACTTACGCCATAACATGCTCTATAAGGAACCACCAAGACCACTAATATACACAATTAAAAAAACTGGAGATCAGAATTTATAGCTATGCAATGAGAAGCACTTGTTCCACCCATCTGTTAAAACAAAAAAGCACACCCTGATTTGCTAGTAGGGTCGGAACTGGCCTGCAGGGGTACAGGGGAAATCACTGAGGGCCCGGTGGAGCAGGACCAAAGATGAACATAGGTGTTTGGTATGTTTCCATGGAAACTACACCAAGATTAGCCCTCTTGCCAATCAAAATTAGTGATTGCATTAACAGATCTTAAATGTTCTTGTCTAAAAATAACATATTAAAAAAACAGCTAAGAATGTAAAAAGTAACCAACACTTATGTGATCTCACAGGATCATTCAATTAGCCGCAGGGTTTACACCGCAGCTAATTACATGGGCAGGGCGATTCAATTAGTGGGGATTCACCCGCATGTGAAATCCCAATGTTATACTTTTCGGGGCAGCGTCAGAAGCTGTGAGAAAAAGACACAATCGGGGCTTCACGTGCGGCGAATACACTTTATTTCCGCATTTTCTGTGGAATCAGTGAGTTTCCGACACGGTAATCCATGATTTTTGGCATGGGGAAAAGGCTAATGAATTGAATAGTTTTTCCCCGTGCTAATTGCTAACTGAATAGCTTTTGTCTGTCAGTTAGATAATACAATTTTTTTTGTTCACGTTGCATCTATTTATCCTTTATTAGACCTTATGCAGTCCTAATTGACTGCTGAGGATGAAGTCCCCCTTCACATGTACAGGACCTTGGGGGGACATTTACTAAGCAGTGATAAGAGCGGAGAAGTGAGCCAGTGGAGAAATTGCCCCATCAACCAATCAGCAGCTCTGTATCATTTTATAATATGCAAATTATAGATGTTACTTCAGTGCTGATTGGTTGCCATTGGCAACTTCTCCACTGTCTCACTTCTCCACTCTTATCACTGCTTAGTAAATGTCCCCCGTAATGTGGTATTTATAGACAGGATCATCATCGTGTGCTTTATAATACATGTTACATAACACTCAGGACTATGTTGGAGAGAGAGAGAGAGAGAGAGAGAGAGAGAGAGAGAGAGAGAGAGAGAGAGAGAGAGAGAGAGAGAGAGAGAGAGAGAGAGAGAGAGAGAGAGAGAGAGAGAGAGAGAGAGAGAGAGATTGATTAACGGTTAGCCAATCCTTCAGCATGGGACATTGGGGCAGATGTATTAAGCCTGGAGATGTGAAAAAGCAGTGATTAGTGGAAGGTGATCATGAACCAGCCAATCAGCTCTTAACTTTCATTTTTCAAATCCTGTAATAATTGACTGGTGCATTATCACCTTCCACTTATCACTGCTTTATCACTTCTCCAGGCTTAATACCCATTACCACTACATGCCCCTAGTGGGCCCTTTATGACAAAGTCTGACACTAGCTAGAAGAAATTAAAGACAAAATCACATGCCACTACCAGCTCACCTTTGTATGGACAGTGAACTTGACTTTGTCTCTCTCACTCAGGGCATCTGGAATATCAATCTGCAGAGATGGGTCAGTGTTCAGATCGACAGATACCGACCGCACCTGAAAGTAGAAATGGACCGATTTAGAACAAAGACCTACAGTTCTATTTTCAGAGTGTGTAACATACACGAGTCGTTTCACATCAGCAAACCAGTATTCCACACAACCAAACCCACATTTTATTTGATTCAATCTCTTTAAATAGGATTTTAATTACCTACTGGTAAATCCTTTTCTCGTAGTCCGTAGAGGATGCTGGGGTCCACATTAGTACCATGGGGTATAGATGGGTCCACTAGGATCCATTGGCACTTTAAGAGTTTGAGAGTTTGGGCTGGCTCCTTCCTCTATGCCCCTTCTACCAGACTCAGTCTAGAAACTGTGCCAGAGGAGACTTTACACAGATAGTGGCAAGATTCACACCAGCTCACACATACAAGGCAAACCAAGCTAACCCGCTTGAAAACTCAGCAACGGCTGAAAAGATTACTTAATCAAGTAACAAAACAGTACTTAACCAAGAACTAAGCAGTACTGAACTAAGTAACCAGCATCCTCTACGGACTACGAGAAAAGGATTTACCGGTAGGTAATTAAAATCCTATTTTCTCTTATGTCCTAGAGCAGTGGTTCTCAAACTCGGTCCTCAGGACCCCACACAGTGCATGTTTTGCAGGTAACCCAGCAGGTGCACAGGTGTATTAATTACTCACTGACACATTTTAAAAGGTCCACAGGTGGAGTTAATTATGTCACTTGTGATTCTGTGAGGAGACCTGCAAAACATGCACTGTGTGGGGTCCTGAGGACCGAGTTTGAGAACCTGTGTCCTAGAGGATGCTGGGGTCCACATTAGTACCATGGGGATATACCAAAGCTCCCAGAACGGGAGGGAGAGTGCGGAGGCTCCTGCAGAACTGATTGACCAAACTTCAGGTCCTCAGAGGGGTGGTATTCATGTGACTGGCGGTCGGGAGACCGACAGTCACATGACCTCCTCCACCATCCCGACGCCTCACTATCCCGATGGTCGGCATGCCGACCAACAGGGACTATTTCCACTCGTAGGTGTCCACGACACCCATAGAGAGGGAATAGAACCTGTGGCGACCGTAGGTCCCCACCGCGCCCGCAGCGTGGCGAGCGCAGCGAGCCCGCAAGCGGCTTGCTGCACTGGCCCCTTCCCGCCGGGATCCCGGCGTCGGTATGCTGCCGGGATCCCGGCGTCTGTAAGCTGACCGGCGGTCTCCTGACCGCCGGTCAGCCATACTACACCCCCTCAGAGGCCAAAGTATCGAACTTGTAGAACTTTGCAAACACGTTCGACCCAGACCAAGTAGCCACTCGGCAAAGCTGTAAAGCCAAGACACCCCGGGCAGCCGCCCAGAAAGAACCCACCTTACGAGTAGAGTGGGCCTTAATAGATGTAGGACACGGCAATCCTGCCGTAGAATACGCATGCTGGATAGTGAACCTGATCCAGCGAGAGATAGTCTGCTTACAAGCAGGACACCCAAGTTTCTTGGGATCATACAGGAGAGAGTCCGATTTTCTCTGACGAGCAGTCCTCTTCACATAGATTTTCAGAGCCCTTACAACATCCAAAGACTTTGATAAAATTGAGGAGTCAGCAGCTACTGGCACCACAATAGGTTGGTTGATATGAAATGCCGACACATCCTTCGGAAGGAACTTCTGACGTGTCCGGAGCTCAGCTCTATCTTCATGGAAGATCAAGTAGGGGTTCTTACAAGACAAAGCCCCCAACTCCGACACACGTCTAGCAGAATCGAAGGCCAACAAAGTGACAGCCTTCCACGTGAGAAACCTGACCACAACCTCCGGTAGAGGTTTGAACCAATCCAATTGGAGAAACTGTAACACCACGTTAAGATCCCAGGGCGCCGTAGGCGGTACAAAGGGAGGCTGGATGTGCAGAACCCCTTTCAGGAAAGTCTGAGCCTCAGGGAGGGCAGCCAACTGTTTCTTGAAGAAAATGGATCAGGCCGAAATCTGGACCTTTACGGAACCCAACCTCAGGCCCATATCCACACCTGCTTGCAGGAAGAGGAGAAACCGTCCCAGTTGAAACTCCACTGTAGGAAACTTCTTGGACTCACACCAAGATACATATTTTTTCCAAATGCTATGGTAATGTTAGACGTTACTCCTTTCGTAGCCTGTATCAGGGTAGAAATAAACTTGCTCGGAATACCCTACCGAGCCAAGATCTGGCGTTCAACCTCCATGCCGTCAAACGTACCCGCTGTAAGTCTTGATAAGCGAGCGGCCCCTGCTGCAGCAGGTCCTCCAGACGAGGAAGAGACCTCGGCTCTTCCAGCATTAGATCCAGAAGATCTGCGTACCAAACCCTTCTTGGCCAGTCTGGAGCAATGAGGATTGCCTAAACTCTTGTTCTCCTTATGAGCTTTTGAATCCTTGGAATTAGTGGAAGTGGAGGAAACATGTACACCAACTGGAACACCCACGGAGTTATCAGGGCGTCCACCGCCACTGCTTGTGGGTCTCTTGACCTTGAGCAATACCTCCAAAGTTTTTGTTGAAGCAGGTGGCCATCATGTCTATTTGAGGAACGCCCCAAAGATTTGTCACCTCCGTGAACACCTCTGGATGGAGGCCCCACTCTCCTGGATGGAGATCGTGTCTGCGTAGGAAGTCCGCTTCCCAGTTGTCCACTCCCGGAATGAAAATTGCGGACAGTGCTAACGCGTGCTTTTCTGCTCAGAGGATGATTCTGGTCACCTCTGACATTGCAGCTCTGCTTTTTGTTCCGCCTTGTCGGTTTATGTAGGCCACCGTCTTTACATTGTCCGACTGCACTTGAATGGGTCGATCTCGCAGAAGGCGAGTCGCTTGGAGAAGACCGTTGTATACGGCTCTTAGTTCCAGAATGTTTATTGGAAGACAGGATTATAGACTTGACCGCCTTCCTTGGAAGCTTTCCCCTTAAGTGAATGTGCCCCAGCCCCGGAGACTTGCATCCGTGATTAGAAAGATCCAGTCCTGAATCCCGAACCTGCGGCCCTCCAGAAGGTGAGGCATTTGTAGCCACCAGAGGAGTGAAATCCTTGCTTTCGGCGACAGACGTATCCTCAGGTGCATATGTAGATGAGAACCCGACCACTAGGAGATCCAATTGGAAGGATCGAGAATGAAATCTTCCATACTGTAGAGCCTCCTAGGAGGCAACCATCTTCCCCAGAAGGCGAATGCACTGATGAACGAAAACCCGGGCTGGCTCAGGACATTCCGGACCATTGTTTGTATCACCAACGCTTTCTCCGGTAGAAACACCCTCTGCACTTCCGTGTCGAGCATCATCCCCAGGAAAGACAATCTCCTTGTCGGCTCCAAATGTGACTTTGGAAGGTTCAGGATCCAACCATGGACCCTGAGCAGATGAGTCGTGAGAACAATGGACTGCAACAGCTTCTCCCTGGACGACGCCTTTATCAGCAGATCGTCCAGGTATAGAATTATGTTCACTCCCTGCATGCGGAGGAGAACCATCATCTCTGCCATCACCTTGGTGAACACCCTTGGTGCCATGGAGAGACCGTATGGCAGTGCCTGAAACTGATAGTGACTGTCTAACAGTGCTAATCTGAGATAAGCCTGGTGCGGAGGCCAAATCAGAATGTGGAGTTACGCATCCTTGATATCTAGGGATACCAGAAACTCCCCCTCCTCCAGATCTGGGACCACCGCTCTCAGGGTTTAGCGATTTCAAGTTCAATATTGGTCTGACCGAACCATCCGGTTTCGGTACCACAAAAAGGTGTGAATAGTAACCCACACTGTGCATATGAGGTGGAACTGAAAAAATGACCTCTGCCTTTTACAATTTTTGGATAGCTTCCTGTAGGACAGTTCTGTCTGACAGTAAAGTTGGCAAGCCTGATTTAAAGAATCGGTGAGGTAGGGTTTCTTGAAACTCCAGTCTGTACCCCTGGGACACAATATCCTGTACCCAGGGATCCAGGCCGGACGACACCCAGACGTGGCTGAAACGCCCGAGTCTCGCCCCCACCAGCCCGTCCTCCAGGTTGTGTGGTCACCGTCATGCAAAGCTGTAATGCAAAGCTATAATGCCGAGACCCCTCGGGCAGCCGCCCAAGAAGAGCCCACCTTCCTTGTGGAATGGGCCTTAACTGATTTAAGCAGCGGCAACCCAGCCGCAGAATGAGCCTGCTGAATTGTGTTACAGATCCAGTGAGCAATAGTTTGCTTTGAAGCAGGCGCCCCAAGCTTGTTGGAAGCATACAGGATAAACAAAGATTCTGTTTTCCTGACCTTAGCCGTTCTGGCTACATAAACCTTCAAAGCCCCGACTACATCCAGTGACTATGAATCCTCCAAGTCAGTAGTAGCCACAGGCACCACAATAGGTTGGTTTATATGAAAGAATGAAACCACTTTCGGCAGAAATTGTGGGCGGTCCGCAATTCTGCTCTATCCGCATGGAAAACCAGATAAGGGCTTTTATGTGACAAAGCCGACAATTCTGACACACGCCTAGCCGAAGCCAAGGCTAATAGCATGACCACCTTCCACGTGAGATATTTTACTTCCATCGTTTTGAGTGGTTCAAACCAGTGTGATTTCAGGAAACTCAACACCACGTTAAGATCCCAAGGTGCCACTGGAGGCACAAAAGGGGGCTGAATATGCAGCACTCCCTTCACAAACGTCTGAACTTCAGGCAGAGAAGCCAGTTCTTTTAGAAAGAAAATGGATAAGGCCGAAATCTGAACCTTATTGGAACCCAATTTAAGGCCCAAAGTGACTCCCGACTGTAGGAAGTGAAGGAAAAGGCCCAGCTGGAATTCCTCCGTAGGGGAATTCCTGGCCTCACACCAAGCCACATATTTTCGCCATATACAGTGATAATGTTAAGCCATCACATCCTTCCTAGCCTCTATCAGCGTAGGAATGACCTCATCCGGAATGCCTTTTTCTGCTAGGATCCGGCGTTCAACCGCCATGCCGTCAAACGCAGCCGCGGTAAGTCTTGGAACAGACAGGGCCCCTGTTGCACAAGTCCTGTCCTAGAGGCAGAGGCCACGGGTCCTCTGTGAGCATTTCTTGCAGATCTGGATACCAAGTCCTTCTTGGCCAATCCGGAACAATGAGTATTGGTCTCACTCCTCGTTTCCTTATGATTCTCAGCACCTTGGGTATGAGAGGAAGAGGAGGAAATACATAAACCGACGGGAACACCCACGGTGTCACCAGTGCGTCCACAGTTATCGCCTGAGGGTCTCTTGACCTGGCGCAATATCTCTGCAGCTTTTTGTTGAGGCGGGATGCCATCATGTCCACCTGTGGCAGTTCCCACCGACTTGCAATCTGCGTGAAGATGAAGTCCCCACTCTCCCGGGTGGAGGTCGTGCCTGCTGAGGAAGTCTGCTTCCCAGTTGTCCACCCCCGGAATGAACACTGCTGACAGTGCGCTTACGTGATTCTCCGCCCAGCGAAGAAATCTGGTGGCTTCTACCATCGCCACCTGCTCCTTGTGCCGCCTTAGCGGTTTACATGAGCCACTGCGGTGATGTTGTCTGACTGAATCAGAACCGGTTGGTCGCGAAGCAGGGACTCCGCTTGACGTAGGGCATTGTATATGGCCCTGAGTTCCAGGATGTTGATGTGAAGGCAAGTCTCCTGACTTCACCACAGCCCTTGGAAATTTCTTCCCGTGTGACTGCCCCCCACCCTCGGAGGCTTGAATCCGTGGTAACCAGGACCCAGTCCTGAAAGCCGAATCTGCGACCTTCGAGAAGGTGAGCACTCTGCAGCCACCACAGGAGAGACACCCTGGCCCTGGGGGATAGGGTGATTAACCGATGCATCTGAAGATGTGATCTGGACCACTAGTCCAGTAAGTCCCATTGGAAGGTCCTCGCATGGAACCTTCCGAAGGGAATGGCCTCGTATGATGCCACCATCCTTCCCAGGACTCGAGTGCAGTGATGCACTGACACCTGTTTTGGTTTTAATAGATTCCTGACCAGTGTCACGAGCTCCTGAGCTCTCTCTATCGGGAGATAAACCCTTTTTCTGGTCTGTGTCTAGGATCATGCCTAGGAGAGGCAGATGAGCTGTAGGAACCAACTGCGACTTTGGAATATATAGACTCCAGCCGTGTTTCTGTTACACTTCCAGAGTAAGTGATACGCTGTTCAGCAACTGCTCTCTTGATCTCGCTTTTATGAGGAGATCGTCCAAGTATGTGATAATAGTGACACCTTGCTTCCGCAGGAGCACCATCATTTTCGCCATTACCTTGGTTCTCGGGGCCGTGGAGAGACCAAACGGCAACGTCTGAAATTGGTAATGACAATCCCGTACCGCAATTCTGAGGTACGCCTGATGAGGTGGATAAATGGGGACATGAAGGTATGCATCCATTATGTCCAGAGTCACCATAAAATCCCCCCTTTCAGGCTTGCAATGACCGCTCTTAGCGATTCCATCTTGAACTTGAACCTTTTCAGGTATATGTTCAGGGATTTTAAATTCAATATGGGTCTGACCGAACAGTCTGGTTTCGGGACTACAACATGGTCGAATAATAACCCCCTCCTTGTTGAAGGAGGGGAACCTTGACCACCACCTGTTGAAGATACAATTTTGTGAATTGCAGTTAACACTGTTTCCCTCTCGTGGGGGGAAGCCGGCAGGGCCGTCGGTGCATCTCCTCAAAGTCCAGCTTGTATCCCTGTGACACAATATCTATTGCCCAGGGATGAACCCACTTGTGGCTGAACTTACGAAGGCGTGCCCCCACCGGGCCTAGCTCCGCCTGTGGAGCCCCAGCGACATGCGGTGGATTTTGTAGAGGCCGGGGAGGACTTCTGTTCCTGGGAACTAGCTGTGTTGTGCAGCTTCTTTCCTCTGCCCCCGCCTCTGGCAAGAAAGGACGCACCTCGGACTTTCTTGTTTCTTTGTTCGAAAGGCTGCATTTGATAATGTCGTGCTTTCCTAGGCTGTGCAGGAATATAAGGCAAAATATCAGAATTACCAGCTATAGCTGTGGAGACCAGGTCCGAGAACCCTTCTCCACACAATCCTCAGCCTTCCATATGCCTCTTAAGTCGGCATCATCTGTCCATTGCATATTCTACAGGACACGTCAAGCAGAAATCGACATAGCTTTGTCTCTAGGACCCAGCAGACTCATGTCTCTTTGGGCATGTTAGATAGATATCTATCTATATATATATATATATATATATATATATATATATATATATATATATATATATATATATATATATATATATATATATATATATATATATATATATTACATACTAGGGTCTCAATCTCTGCTGATAAGGTACCTGTCCACGCTGCCACAGCGCTATAAACCCATGCCGACACAATCGCCGGTCTGAGTAGTGTACCAGAATGCGCACGCTATCTGCAGGATCCCTGAGAATAGCTGTTACGTCAGGGCTACCTTTTGGGCAAACGTGACACCCTAGGGGAAGACTCCCATCGTATCCTGGCCCTAGTGGAGAAAGGATACTCCCTGAAAATTCATTGTGGGAAACTGCAGTCTCTTGTCTGGAGATTCCCGCTCTTTTTCCTCATGAGAGGAGGGAAATTTACCTCAGCTTTCTTCCCCTTAAACATGTGTACCCTTGTGTCAGGGACAGATGAGTCATCAGTGATATGCAAATCATCTTTTATTACAATAATCATATATTGAATACTTTTCTGCCATTTTGGCTGTAACTTTGCATTATCGTAGTCGACACTGGAGTCAGACTTCGTGTCGATATCAGTGTCTATTATTTTGGATAGTGAGCATTGAGAGACTCTGAAGGTCTCTGCGACATAGGGACATACATGGGTAGATTCCCTGTCTGTTCTCTAATCTTTTGTGCAATAAATTCACCTTCGCACTTAATTACACATATCCAAACAGGTGTCGCCGTTGTCGACGGAGACACCCTCTCACACACATATTTGCTCCATCTCCTCCTTAGGGGAGCCTTTTACCTCAGACATGTCGACACACACGTACCGACACACCATACACTCAGGGAATGCTCATCTGAAGACAATTCCCCCATAAGGCCCTTTGGAGAGACAGAGAGAGAGTATGCCAGCACACACCCCAGCGCTATTAACCCAGGAATAACACAGTAACTTAATGTTAACCCAGTCGCTGCTGTTTATATTGATTTCTGTGCCTAATTATGTGCCCCCCCCCCCCTCTCTTTTTACCCTCTTCTACCGTGTAACTGCAGGGGAGAGGCTGGGGAGCTTCCTCTCAGCGGTGCGGTGGAGAAAAAACATGGCGCTGGTGAGTGCTGAGGAAGAAGCCCCACCCCCTCGACGGCGGGCTTCTGTCCCGCTTTCATGTACAATTTTGGCGGGGGCTCATGCATATATACAGTGCCCAACTGTATATATGCCCACTTTTGCCAAGAGGTCCTAATTGCTGCCCAGGGCGCCCCCCCCCCCTGCACTCTACAGTGACTGGAGTATGTGGGTGTAGTGTGGGAGCAATGGCGCACAGCTGCAGTGCTGTGCGCTACCTCAGTTTGAAGACTGGAGTCTTCTGCCGCCGATTTCAAAGTCTTCTTTCTTCTTTCACCCGGCTTCTGTCTTCCGGCTCTGCGAGGGGGACGGCGGCGCGGCTCCGGGATCGGACGACAAAGGGTGAGATCCTGTGTACGATCCCTCTGGAGCTAATGGTGTCCAGTAGCCTAAGAAGCAGGACCTATCTTCAGAGAGTAGGGCTGCTTCTCTCCCCTCAGTCCCACGATGCAGGGAGTCTGTTGCCAGCAGATCTCCCTGAAAATAAAAAACCTAACAAAATACTTTCTTATAGCAAGCTCAGGAGAGCTCACTAAGTAGCACCCAGCTCGTCCGGGCACAGTTTCTCAAACTGAGGTCTGGAGGAGGGACATAGAGGGAGGAGCCAGAACACACCAGAATCCAAATTCTTTCTTAAAGTGCCCTGTCTCCTGCGGAGCCCGTCTATTCCCCATGGTCCTTACGGAGTCCCCAGCATCCACTAGGACGTTAGAGAAAATATGAATTGGTCCTGGATAAACCAACCCAAAGCACCCCTGCAAGTGCCCCGACACACAGTTTCAGAACCACTGCCCTAGTCTGTAGAGCTCTCGCTGTCAGGGCTGTACAAGGGATTCATAGGGATACAGTACTACTGTGTTCACCCGATACAGATGTATAGAAAATGTATACATACAACTTTACATTGTGCAATAATTGCCTGGGTTGATTCCAGGATCAATTCCACAAAGAATATGAATCTATGCAGCAGGATTATGTCAGGGGAATAGCTAGAAATGACTTGACCTAGAGCATAAATGGAAACATGTGTCACTTCTACTGCAAGCAGTATGACCCCTACCTGAAATAAGGAGATTTATGGTAAGAACTTACCTTCGTTAAATCTCTTTCTGCGAGGTACACCGGATTCCACAGGGAATAACATCGGGATGTTATTCCCTGTGGAATACAGTGTACCACGCTGCAGAAAAATCATACTGCCAAACTGAAGTAAGCTGTAAAGGAACGGGTTCCTATGAGGGGAGGCAATCACGTTATCAGCTGTAGGGATCCCCGCGGTCGGGATACAGACACCGGAATCCCTACATCCGGTGAAATGCCCACGCCACCACCTGTAGTTGGGAATATTAGTGTAGCGACCGAAGGCAGCCACCGGACCTGAATCGTGGCGAGAGCAGTGAGCCCGCGCCGGGATCCGGACAGCTGGGATATGAGGTCTGCACTATAAAATGTGACTAAAAGAGTTCTACTTATAAAAAATAGCACTGCCCTACCCTAGCAGGAAAGTATAACAAATAACAAAATAAAGCATCATTATGCTCTCATGGAGGATGGCTAACCAACCGGAAATATAGGGCAATGTACTTTTTATGAACATTTCTCTGACTATTTAACCAGATTAGTGAGCTGCTGGTGACTTATTTTCTTTTATACAGTTACGCCCTAGCCTTGTGCAGTGATTTCCAGCAAGTGTGGCTGTCAGAACAGCAGGATGGCTGAACAACAACAAATTTAGAGAGGATACAGGAAATCCATTAAGAACATTTGACAGATTTTAAAAGTACATCTTAATTACTGTACAAGAGAAATTTCACTGAATTTCAAACCATCAAAACACTTCATAAATGTATTCCATACAATGCTTGTGTCTTTAACTACTAAAAGGGCAACAGAGGACATATTGCGGCTGCAGACATTATGGGGCAGATATATTAACCTGCAGAAGGGATAAGGAGGTGATAAAACGGTGCAAGGTAGTACACCAGCCAATCATTACGGATTTGAAAAATGACAGGAGCTGATTGGCTGATGCATTTTCACTTTGCACTTATCAATACATACCCTCCAACATTTGACACATAAAAATAGGTACAAATGAGGAAAGGGGGCGTGGTCATGTGTAAAGGGGGCGTGGCCACATCCCCTTTCCTATACTTTCAATGAGTCAAGAATAGGTACAGACCATAAAAAAAAAAGGTACTGTACCTGCCAAAAAGGTACAGTTGGAGGGTACAGTATGTCACTGCTTTATCACTTCTTTATCCCTTCTCCAGGCTTAATACATCTGCCCCATTGCTCTGCTATTGCAGGCAGCCCTGAATCCAATTCTGGATGCTATGAAGACAGAATACAGCAGAAGTCACATGAAACAAGTAATCTGCTACATGAACCAATAATTGTGTTAGGAAATACACCTGACAGCATATCCTGCAGCATCTTAACTAGGATTCAGCAGGCATAGCTTTATATAAGAACACTCGGGTCACAACTACTAATAACAACTAATGTAAAAATAAAAAGGCGAGTGAAAAAGAAACTTTTTAGCCGGCATATCTACTCTGACCCAGCAGACTATACATATTTAGAACAATTTGGCATTTGTCCATCTCTGCTTTCTCCACAGAATGCTCAGTTTACTCTACCAAGACACAATGACCTTAGTTACCATGCCCTACCCGTGTTTCACGAAAATTAAAGTTCAACTTTAAATTGTTCAAGTGGAAAAAGAATCACATGTATTTATCTAAGGAGGCTGCTTTGCAGTTAGAAATGGAGAAGCTGTAGCAGATATTGGAGATATGTTCTGTGGTCCCCCCATCTTAAATCTTGGGGTTCCTTAAATTTTGTGGGGATCCCCTGAAAACAGGTGATACCCAGCTGAGAAATGAGAGAAGATAGTTCAGCTGCGAGTTTTCTTTAGCCCTAGTGGGGGAGATGTATCAAGCCATGGCGAGAGATAAAGTACAAGCAAATCCATAGTTGCCTACCTTACCGCATCCTGCAGAAGACTTCAGATTCTTAGCATAGTCTCCCGCTGCCCCGAAATACTATAGAATCTCCCCGGATTCCCCACGGCCAGTGAGCTCAGCACTGGTTCCTCTGCCTCAGCTGTAATGTGTATTATGAGAACTGCCTGCAACAGCGTGTACCGGACACTGTGCTCCTCCCGCCAGCATGATTACCTGGGGACCCGGGATGTTATATTCTGTACACCCTACTGCAAGGGCCGCTGTGAGTGAGGGCAGTACAGGATCCTCTCCTATGTATTACTGGTCAGGTCACCACAGTCAGCAGGGGTGGTATTCAGTATACCGGTTGTTGGGATCCCGGCGCACAGTATACCGGCGCCGGAATCCCGACAACCGGCATACAGACACCTTTTCTCCCTCTTGGGGGTCCACGATCCCCCTGGAGAGAGAATAGATAGCGCGCCACCGTGCCCGCACGTGGAGAGCGCAGCGAGCCCGCAAGGTCGGGATCCTGGCGCCGGTATGCTGGCCGCCAGGGACCGGCCGTCAGCAACGTATACCACACCCAGTCTGCAGGAGTCAGGGTGGAAAGTGACGGGGAGGAAAAGTTTGCCTCCTGTTGCTGGTGTGATCAGGGCTGGAATCCAAGCTGCACAGTGAGAGTCCCAGGGAAGTAGCTAGAATGGCTGCAGTGTATGTACAGTGTTTGTTCCCTGCATGTATCTTATATGAACTGTCCAACCAATGACAGGCAAAGCCACCCACAGCGTGCACTACCCTTGGAAAGGGGTGCTCCTCACCTGCCTGTCCAGGGGTTAACCACAGGTGGGGGATAGGCAACCTGGCACTAGGGGAGGGGGTATATGGGGTATATTAAATTAGTGTTGTATCCTCTTCGACGGAGAAGATCTGACACTTCAGTATTCTATATGCGGGCATTTCTGACAGGTTTTTGCCCATTTTTGACAATGCTGATCTGACATTTTTTAAAGTCGAATCCGCATTGTCAAAAACGACCCAAAACCTGTCGGAAACGCCTGCAAATTCGACAAAATACATGGATCCGCGGCTAAACTGCCGAACCACGTGTTTTCCGACAAGCCAGAAAAACGACGCTGGATTTGAATAGGCCGAATTCAGATTCAACCTAAAAGTTGGAAAGTGCAGTTTTTCCGACAAGTAGGGAATTCCGAGAATAACTGAATTGTGTGTATATAGGGATATTTATTATATCTACCCTGTACTAAGAATGCATAAAGATATTCCATGTAAAGGGTGTGCTATTGGAGTGTAGCAGGCATGGCTTTGGACTCTGATGCTTAACCGTGTACATTGGAAATCACATTCTGCCAGAGATTCTGCACATAGCATACGATTGGTTGAAGTCCCGGTACTGCTTCTGATAGTTGCGACTAATAGCATTAGCATAAAGTAACATATGCAACCAGTAAAATATGCTTTAAAAAAAAAACCTATGGGTGAAGCTAGACACGCCCTTTGGGAAGGGCATGGCACACTTCTTTGCATTGCACCTACTACTTCCAACTAGAAACTCCTTGAAACTAGTTTTCAAAAGTGGGCACGTATGAGCAAATCTGCTCCTAACTGCCAGGTTACAGTGGTGTTTGAAAAATGGAAGTTACAAGCTGGTTGATTGGTATTTTGTCTCTCTCAATTGCTTGATACATCTCCTAGGAGCTGGGCATACACCATACAATTATCTGGCAGATCATCTGGAATGAAAATCTGGTAATGGATGAGAGCAAAAGTGGACTATGAAAAGAAAGCTTTTTATAGTGATTCCAAACACAAAGGAACAAGGTTTTCCCTCTATAGTGGCATCACAAGGGGGGTGCGGCCCACTCCCGGGTGTCACCAAAATGCCGGCTCCTGCTCAGTGACAGGAGCAGAGTGCGGCACTGTTACATTAAGTGTAGCACTCTGCTCCTGTCACTGTGCAGGTGCCTGCACTGCAGGCACAGCACTCCCCGGGAGTCAGCCCCCACCTCTCAAACCCCCAAGTGACAGAAAAAACTGGTGTCGGCACGTGAAGCCCCGCCCCTCCCCACAAAACCCCACCCCTTTTCTGTCATTCAAGTCTAAAAACGGGTGCCAAGCCGTGTAGGCCCGCCCCAAATATAAACCACGCCCCTTTTTCCTTGCCGCCGCAAGAGGTGTCCAGGAGGCGAGTGTCGCCTCTGTCCCTCTATATTTTATTTTCTCCTATAAAAAGGCAGCTAAACTACTATTTTCTGAATAACAGGAAATAAATACAAAGCTACAACAATAAAATACCACAAGTTTCAACAAAATGATTAAATCCCTCCTGATATGAGGAACATTTCTCATATATAATATAACACCATAAAGTGTTATTAACATCTGCTGAAACTAGAGAAACAGTTGCAAACCATTAAATATATCATGTTCCTCATATTGATACAAAGGCTGGACAAATCCCAGAAGCCAGGTAAGACAATGGCCCTCATTCCGAGTTGTTCGCTCGCTAGCTTTGCACACGCTAAGCCGCCGCCTACTGGGAGTGAATCTTAGCATAGCAGATTGCGAAAAGAAATTTCTTTGCAGTTTCTGAGTAGCTCGAGACTTACTCTGCCACTGCGATCAGTTCAGTCAGTTTCGTTCCTGGTTTGATGTCACAAACACACCCAGTATTCGCCCAGACACTCCCCCGTTTCTCCAGCCACTCCCGCGTTTTTCCCAGAAACTGCAGCGTTTATTCGCACACACCCATAAAACAGCCAGTTTCCGCCCAGAAACACCCACTTCCTGTCAATCACACTCCGATCACCAGAACGAAGAAATTTCTTCGTTAAGCCGTGAGTAAAATACCAAACTTTTTTGCTAATTTACTTGGCGCAGACGCACTGCGAACATTGCGCATGCGCAGTTTGCGACTAATCGCTCCGTTGCGAAAAACACTAACGAGCGAACAACTCGGAATGAGGGCCAATGTGCCTAAAAAAAGGACTTTGACTTTTAGCTTACTCCTAATGAGGTTGATAGAAGCTTCCATTGTGCACTAAATGATTCTGTAAACTTCTAGAATTGTCTGATTTTTCTACAACAAGTTTACTATACATACACACTATAACTTACCACCCCTGTAGTAGCAGGTATTTAGTATGGAACAAGATATCCTATTATAACTAGTATAATACTTTACTCTTGAACTTCCTACTTACCAACCTACTACTGCAATGACCTGAGCAAATGAATGAGAAGGTCCAGGGCCATCTTTTCGTATGGGCTCAATGGGCACTTCCCAAGGGCCCCAGGAGTATAAGGGATCTAGGCTGACAGCTGAGGGTCCCCTCTTTCCAGGGGTATCAGATTTTTGAAAATAGGTCCTAGGGAACCAGAGATATCCAACTTCAAAGCAGTGGTCCCCATGCATGCCTGTCAAATAGCTGTTTCCAGCCAGATATCTCAGGTTCTGTCTGACTTAGAGTTTTTCTGAGGGGTTACTGCAAAAGATGCGACTCCCCTTTTGGTGGACACTGACAGCTTGTCTCTAAAATGTCCAGAACCAGAGATATAGGCCCTCATTCCGAGTTGTTCGCTCGGTATTTTTCATCGCATCGCAGTGAAAATCCGCTTAGTACGCATGCGCAATGTTCGCACTGCGACTGCGCCAAGTAACTTTACTATGATGAAAGTATTTTTACTCACGGCTTTTTCTTCGCTCCGGCGATCGTAATGTGATTGACAGGAAATGGGTGTTACTGGGCGGAAACACGGCGTTTCAGGGGCGTGTGGCTGAAAACGCTACCGTTTCCGGAAAAAACGCAGGAGTGGCCGGGGAAACGGTTGGAGTGCCTGGGCGAACGCTGGGTGTGTTTGTGACGTCAACCAGGAACGACAAGCACTGAAATGATCGCACAGGCAGAGTAAGTCTGGAGCTACTCTGAAACTGCTAAGTAGTTAGTAATCGCAATATTGCGAATACATCGTTCGCAATTTTAAGAAGCTAAGATTCACTCCCAGTAGGCGGCGGCTTAGCGTGTGTAACTCTGCTAAATTCGCCTTGCGACCGATCAACTCGGAATGAGGGCCATAAACCTTTCAGCAGCTGGTCCCTGCTCCAGCTCCACATGCCTAATATGCAGTTTTATATTTCCGTTGGTGGATTGCTCTGGCTCCTAAACTCTGATCCCAAAGTCTCAGTACCTTCTGAAAGGTGGGACTCTCTAGTTTATTATCCCATTCAAAGCTAAGAAATCTATTTCCAGGAACTAGAGATATCTGCAGCCAAGCAAGCTGCCCTCCCACCAGAAAATGATGAATATTAAGCCCAGTCCACTATCCACCCCTCCCCTGAGTATTAAACACCCGCTATCACCCTAGAAGTCATGTACCGGGGGCCCTTCATTTCAGGCCAATGCCCACTTCTACAGTTTAGTGTTCTCCCTCCCACCCCATCTGTGTAGTAAAGAATTAATTAGCAGAAATTACTGCACCAGGTCCTTTATGCTGAGCGGAAGATAGAACACTCCCTACTGCCCGCGGGACATCAAAGCTGCCGCTGATAGCACCCCCCACCCCTACTGAAGGATGGGTATGGGACACAGTGCATTGCTGTGCCCAAGGGCCTTCAATGCTGTTAAGATGGCCCTGGGAATGTCGGTAGTATACATAAGAAGGGAAATATGGGGAAACCATTTTCTACCAGGCTACATATGTTGGCAGATAATACCAATATTGTGTATATAAATAGAGCAGTGGGAAAGTTAGGGGGCTTGAGGATGTGCATTTAAACGTTATAGTCTTATGTGGAGAAATTAAAAGATAAGCAAAAAATACACTTATTTAATATAATACATATAGTAAAAACTACAGAATCTGCTCATACAAGGCTCACATATTAATTTCTTATTTCAGCAATAATTGGATCTAAAATAAACAAACAGAAACTGCTGAATATGAGGGAATCAAAAGATAAGTCGAACGCACCAACATCCTATTAGATAAATGTCAGGAAACAGACAGGAATCAGAGCAAACCATGGATTTATTTAAAGGTACAGGGCCTAACTCTTAGTCTCATGTAATGTGAACACAATTCCAAACAACCGCTGCAAAAACGAGTTTTATGGTAAGAACATACCTGTGTTAAAACTCTTTCTGCGAGGTACACTGGGCTCCACAAAGATAGACATTGGGGCGTAGAGTAGGATCTTGATCCAAAGCACCAACAGGCTCAAAAGCTTTGACCTTCTTCCCAAGATGCATAGCGCCGCCTCCTATATCACCCCGCCTCCGTGCACAGGAGCTCAGTTTTGTTAACCAGCCCAATGCAGTAGCAAGTAAAAGAGACGATAACTGCCAGCTGCCACAAACACCACACTCTCCCAACACGAGAAGTGTCGGCGGCTATTGCCATACCAACCCAAAGAAGCTAAGTGCGTCAGGGTGGGCAGCTTGTGGAGCCCAGTGTATCTCGCAGAAAGAGTTTTAACAAAGGTAAGTTCTTACCATAAAACTCGTTTTCTGCTGCGGGGTACACTGGGCTCCACAAGGATAGACATTGGGGATGTCCTAAAGCAGTTCCTTATGGGGGGGGACGCACTGTAGCGGGCACAAGAACCCGGCGTCCAAAGGAAGCATCCTGGGAAGCGGCGGTATCGAAGGCATAGAACCTAATGAACGTGTTCACTGAGGAACACGTAGCTGCCTTGCACAATTGTTCAAGGGTCGCACCATGGTGGGCCGCCCAAGAAGGTCCAATAGACCGAGTAGAATGGGCCGTAATGTGAGCAGGAGCTGACAGACCAGCCCTCACATAAGCATGTGCAATCACCATTCTAATCCATCTGCCAAAGTCTGCTTGTGAGCAGGCCAGCCCCGTTTGTGAAATCCAAACAGAATAAAGAGAGAATCAGATTTCCTAACAGAAGCAGTTCTCTTCACATAGATACGGAGAGCCCGTACCACATCCAAAGACCGCTCTTTGGGAGACAGATCAGGAGAAACAAGTGCCGGAACCACAATCTCCTGGGTAAGGTGGAACAAAGAAACCACCCTAGGCAAATAACCGGGACGAGTCCTAAGAACCGCCCAGTCACGGTGAAATATCAGATATGGGGAACTACAAGATAAGGCACCCAAATCCGACACTCATCTAGCTGAGGCAATAGCCAGCAGAAACACCACCTTAAGGGAAAGCCACTTAAGATCAGCTGAAGCAAGGGGTTCAAACGGAGACTCTTGTAACGCCTCCAAAACCACCTACAAGTCCCAAGGAGCCACAGGCGGGACATAGGGAGGTTGGATACGCAACACACCCTGAGTAAAGGTATGCACATCAGGTAAGGTAGCAATTTTTCTCTGAAACCACACTGACAAGGCAGATATTTGAACCTTGAGGGAAGCCAGACGCAGGCCTAAGTCCAGGGCCTGCTGAAGAAAAGCCAACAACTTGGCTATACTAAACTTGGAAGCGTCATAATCGTCAGATGCACACCAAACAAAGTAAGAATGCCAGACCCTATAGTAAATCCGAGCAGAAGCCTGTTTCCGGGCCCGCAACATAGTTTGAATGACCGCCTCAGAAAACCCTTTAGCCCTCAAGACGGAAGTTTCAAGAGCCACGCCGTCAAAGAGAGCCAGGCTAGGTCCTGGTAGACACAGGGGCCCTGAACGAGGAGGTCTGGGCGTCGTGGAAGTAGAATTGGACGCTCTAACGATAGGCCCTGCAGGTCTGAGAACCAGTGCCGTCTGGGCCACGCTGGAGCTATGAGAAGCAGATTTCCTTTTTCTTGCTTGAACTTCCGAATTACCCTGGGCAGGAGTGACACCGGAGGGAACACGTACGGCAGCCGAAACCTCCACGGTACCGCCAGCGCATCCACGAATGCAGCTTGAGGATCCCTTGTCCTTGCTCCGAAGACCGGAACCTTGTGATTGTGTCGAGACGCCATCAGATCTACGTCTGGAGGGTGTGGCCTGGCTGTGGATGCAGGAGGTGGTGCAGCACTTAAGCTCCTGTTACAATAGCAGTTTTAACTGCTCATTTGCCACACAGACTTAACAGGGACCCTTCATATATCCTACCCGGACCCCCCCAACACTACACAGGGCGGTCGCGGAGCCGGCGGGTGCCCCCTGGACCCGTGCGGGTTGCGGCCTTTCCTGCCAGCTGGAGCCGGGACCTCGCGTTTGGAGCTGCCCCGGACCGGAAGTGCGGCGCCCTGCGGCGGAGAGACGGGCTGGAGCTATTCCTTACACCCCCGGTGCCCCCGCACCACGCGTCACCCCGTCCTGGTGAGTCTGTACCTAGACGATACGCTCTGCGCGGCGGGTCCCTGTGTGCCCGGCGGCTGGCTCCGTAGCGAGAGTGCGGCGCCGGTCACGTGATACCGCTCCCGGGGCCGGACGCGGCCACTGGGATAATTAAAGCTCACACCGTGCCCCAGGAGACCCCACCTGGGCTCCGGGGACGCCAGCCACTGCCACCACTGAAAATATCCCGCAGACAGGAGATACATAAGGCTCATTACAGGCACCTAGAGACAGCAGCCTGGCGACGCCATTTTAGACCCTGGCAGACATCACTGGCAATTGGCAAAGGCACCCATTCTAAGAGAAGCTGCTCTGGGGTGCTTTATAGTCCTGCTGCCAAATAAGGTGTAGGTGACAGGGGCTGTTAACACAAGATTCCAACCACCCCACTAGTTATAGGGGATGAGCTGCACATTCTTTGCCTGACATAGGGAACTGAAGCTCCCCCTGGTGGACCCTTGCTACATCTCACCTCCCCTACTGCTACACTTGCTTGTATTATAACAAAACAAAATTGCCTACAACTAGCCACCGCTGTGTGACCATCATGTCCCCACCCACAAGGAAATAGACGCCTCCTCCTGCAGTCATGTAGGGCCGTCTCGGGGGATGATGGCGGACGCCTTCTAACACGTTCCACTACCAAAATGACCACAGATCTGTTTTGCTGACTCTGCAATAACTTGCTAGACCCGACACGATAACGCATCCACCCGGACATGTCTGTAACCGCGCGATTCACCGAACGCATCCACCACTGCACCTGACACTCTCTTCCGTATGGTGGCGACTTAGGGATCAATGAATATCAGCCCCAAGCTCTGGGATATGGGACCGAGGGAAAGCTCAAAGTGTGACCTGTGATACTGAATCGCCCAATACATCTGCCCCAACGCCTGTCGCACTGGTTTCGACGCCCACATCTCCTTCTTATTACCCATGAGTCGCAGGAAACGTAGGGGAGTGAAAACCTCTATTCGTCAGTCTGAAGTCACCCCCCGCTCAGACCTAAGGCGGTTTCTCAATCTCCGGAAAGATACAGTTATGTCGACTCCACCGACGCCTCCCTCTCCGGCACACTCCGAGAGGGCGGAGAAGCAAGGCGAAACCAAGGTGACTACACCAGATAGGAACTCCTCTGGACAGCAAGACATGCAGAAAGTCCTCACCCTCCTGCAGACCCTGCCCACTAAGGCGGACTTCACATCTTTGGAGAGTAAACTCCGAGATGTGGTCCACTCTGAGGTGTCCTCACTACGGTCTGAACTGACTCAGCTGGGTTCTCGAATTGAAACATTGGAGACCAGGGGGGATGAATCCAACGCTTTCCAACACGCACTGGTAGATACTATCAGACTTCAAGCAGAAGAGATTCAGAACCTGCACGACCATCTTGATGATATAGACAACAGGGGACGTCGGAATAACCTGCGAGTGAGGGGCATTCCCGAAGACATACCACAGCAAAACATCTCAGATGTCCTCAACAAGATCTTTGGTGCAATCCTGGAAACCGACCCGAACGACCCCATTGTTTTCGACAGGGCACACAGAGCACTGCGTCCCAGAGGCTTGCAGTCCGAACGGCCAAGAGACATTATTTGCCGACTTCACTACTACAGCCAAAAAGAAGAGATAATCAGGAAACTCCGGAACGCCGGAGACCTAGACTTCAACGGCGCACCTATCCAGGTCTTCCAGGACCTTTCTCGCCACACCCTACAGTCAAGACGTCAACTAAAACCCCTAACAGATGCTCTCCGTAAAAACAACATCAAATACAGGTGGGGTTTTCCCTTCAGCATCACAGCAACCAATGACGGCAGGTCTGCAACGATTCGGACCCCCGAGGATGTCGCCCCCTTCTGCTCCACCCTATCTATTGACCCAGTACAGGTCCCTGAGTGGCAATCCGTAGGCTTGAGGATACGCCCCCCCCAACCTCCCCGGGCTGACATACCTTTCCAAACAGTGGGATCTCCTTCAGCAGCACAGAAAAGGAATCGCTCCCTTCCGTCCCCTCAATCTTTATCTTCTCCCTCGGCTGCGAAGACCTGATCGCCCCACCTTTAAAATGGCAACCTCTCCTCGCTACGCAGGACTGACGGGCACGGAGAGGACTACTTCATTATGTCAAGTCCCTATAGGAGGGTCCATGGCTCCTATATGAAGACTGCCTCCCTTGAGACACCATGCAGTTGAGGGGCGCGTTGCCTCTCGGACTCCCGCCTCTACATTTGACAGTCCAGTCACGCCCGAGGGACTTAGACATTTTAACTTCCCGAATAGAGTGAGATTTAAGCAACTCTGACACGGTATCTACTATATTATTGTAGCTCGGGCAATGCACTGTTCCGAATGTGATGGCATGCAATGTTCATATTATTGTGGTTATTAATTATGTTCCATTGATATAGTTCGTGTGGGAGGGCGGATCCATCCCCCCCGTTGTTACCCCATTTGCACCGCAATGTTTGGTCCTGGAGCGACCGATGGGGTCATTGTCCCCGTTGTTCGTATCGCCAGGAGCGGTGTTACGTCTTCACATGTTCAACTGTTCTATATTGCTATGCTTTTCTGTTCTGTTGTTCTCCCTCTATCCCTTTCTTTCTCCCCTCCTCTCCTCCAGGTTCTCTCTTCCCTTCCAAAATTACCTAGACTCACCAATACCCAAACCCTACTCTATGCTGCTGGGATCTCGGTAAGACCAGATGTACTATTTCTTTTTGGAACGAGTAAATGGCATTACTAACAGTGGTTTCTATTAATGCCCGGGGACTCAACATTCCTGAGAGGCGGTCAAGGGCCTTACGTGAATTGAAAGCTGAAAAAGCAGACGTTGCCTTTGTGCAAGAAACTCACTTTAAAGAGGGAGTGGCCCCCTCTCTCGGAAATCGAGACTTCCCTACAGGGTATTTTTCCAATAACGTTGAAGGTAAGACATTGGGGGTAGCGATTCTGATCGCCAAGCATGTTACCCTCGCTGAGGTTGTGTGTCACCAACTGGTCCCCGGCAGGGCTCTACTTGTAAACTGCAGCATCGCTAATAGAGCTCTCACATTTCTCAATGTTTATGCCCCCAATAAGGCACAGCCAGGCTTTTTGGAAAGAGTCCTAACGCTAGCCCAACCCCATATTAATGGGATTCTGCTTTTTGGCGGGGATTTAAACTGGTCTTTGGAGCCCCGATTAGACTCCTCCAACCCCTCCCCAAGGTATTCGGATAAATTACACCGTAGGGTCCGGAAGATCCTACATAACTTCCAACTTATAGATGTCTGGAGGATACAACACCCCTCCACTAGGGATTTTAGCTTTTATTCACACCCTCACAACACTTACACTAGGATTGACTACTTATTTATCCCGCATAGATTTTTGCACCTGGCCGAAGTATCTGCTGTGGGCAACATGTCCTGGACAGACCATGCTCCCGTCTCTCTGGGGGTTCGCCTGTCCCCTGCCCGCCCGAACTCCTACACGTGGAGACTAAACGAGATGATCATCCGGGACCCCAGTTGCCAGCAGCAGATCAGAGAGGCGATAGCCGATTATATTGAGGTTAACGACACAGAGGAGATCTCTAAAGTGGTAGTTTGGGAGGCACACAAATGTGTAATAAGAGGAAAACTCATTCAACTGGGCGCCCATAGGAAAAGACAACATATGGCGGCACGGGAAGCCTTGTTACACAGAATTCAAGCATTAGAACTTCTCCATAAATCCACCATGTCAGATGAAAACCTTCAATCATTACTAATGGCCCGGTAGGAATTAGACTCGCTTATGTCCCACAGATTGAAGTTAGAGGCTAGAAAATGTCGCAGTCGCTATTTCCTATGGGGGAACAAGCCTGGGAAGCTGCTAGCGCGGGCTCTCCAGGCTCAACGCGCAGCATCTTTTATATCTAAAGTAAAATCCCATACGGGAACAACACAACACACCACGACAGAGATAGCAGCAGCTTTCCGACATTATTATACCCAATTATACAATCTAAGAAGCTCCACGGAGGCGGAATCTGATCTTCCCCGACAGGCCTACATTGCAGAGTTTTTAAGGGAAATTAATTTCCCCACTCTTACACCTGAAGAAGTCGAGTCACTCGAGAACCCCTACACTCTGGCAGAGCTCGAAGAAGCGGTTAAGACCACCCCAAATGGCAGGAGTCCGGGCCCAGACGGTTTCTCTCTAGCCTACTATAAGACATTTGGAGATGTTTTGCTACCTATGATGCTTAGAGCTTTTAATCAGGTTTCAGACCAGTCCTCCTTCTCCCCCCAGTCAATGCTCGCACACATCACAGTGATTCATAAAGAGGGCAAAGACCCGTCACACTGTTCCAGCTATAGACCCATTTCCCTACTAAACGTAGACCTGAAGCTCTTCGCCAAATTAATGGCGAATTGCTTAAAACTCTTCCTTCCAAAACTGATACACTCGGACCAGGTGGGTTTCGTCCCGGGCCGCGAGGCCAGGGACAACACCACGAAGGTTCTTGATTTGATTCATTATGCCTCAACTTGTAAATCCCCCTCCATTCTCCTCTCAACAGACGCAGAAAAAGCGTTTGACAGAGTTGACTGGGATTTCCTATTGGGGGTGCTGGAACACATGGGCGTGGGCATGGTGGGCCTCCAGAGAATTAGGGCCCTATATTCTGACCCCGCTGCTCGCGTACGTATCAATGGTGAACTGTCAGACCCGTTCCAGATACGGAATGGGACTCGTCAGGGGTGTCCTTTGTCACCACTTATTTTTGTGTTATGTATGGAGACCCTGGCGAGGGCCATTCGCCAGAATGTTTACATCACAGGGCTGCAGGTGGGGAAGACGGAGTACAAGCTTGCCCTATATGCAGATGACCTCCTTGCAGTGATTTCTAATCCTTTGACCTCTATATCCTATCTCCTTAAAGAGTTCAAGCGATTTGGCACTCTCTCCAATTTTAAAATAAATTTATCAAAATCTACAGCAATGAATCTAACACTAGACCAGACTAGCCTCCAAGTATTACAATCTATCTCGCCCTTTGCATGGCATCCATCACAATTAAAATATTTAGGAGTAATCCTTCACAAGGATCTTTCCCAAATTTACCAATTGAATTTCCCCCCACTCCTATCAAAACTCCAATTTGATCTCTCCAAATGGGGCGGGGAAAAAATTTCATGGATAGGGAGAATAGCAGTAATCAAAATGAATATTTTACCCAGAATTCTTTACCTATTACAAACCCTGCCTGTCACTATTCCTCGACCATGGTTCCTCTCACTACAACGAAAAATCAGAGACTACATTTGGGCGGGGCGAAAACCCCGATTTAAGCATGAGATCCTCTTTAGACGGAAACATCAAGGAGGTCTCCAACTTCCTCACTTTTTATCCTATTACCATGCAGTACTCCTTACGAGAGTCATGGAATGGAGTAGTGAACTCCACAGGAAACAATGGGTAGACATTGAACTGGCCTCTCTTCCCTCTCTTAGCGTGAACTCCCCCTGGCTTTCTAAAGTCCCCCAGGTAATGCACCCACTGGCTGGCCCCATCTTTTCGTGTTGGCGTCTTCTGCGCTCCCTCCCACATATTTCAGCACATCCCTCCCCACTCTCACCACTGTTTGGGAATCCTGAATTTCCCCCTGGATGCCACTCCCTGTCGTTCTATGCATGGCAGGAAAAGGGCATCCGGAGAACGAATCAAATGCTGGACTCATCTGGTATAATACCTTTTCCCGAACTGCAAACTAAATGGAATCTACCCAATAAAGAAATCTGGAGATATCTCCAAATTAAACATTACCTACAGACCTTTTGCTCTTCTGGAAAGGGTATACGAGCTCTGACTCTATTTGAACAGATGTGCCTCTCTCACACATACCCTAGACACACTCTTTCCACGTTTTACAAGTGGATCGTGAATCATAGATTTTCTTCCCAACCGAAATTTGTCAGAGATTGGGAATTAGACCTGGGAGGTTTGGTGACCACGGATGATTGGGAAGGGATCTATAAAAATACCTTCTCATTAACTACCAATGTGCTAGTCTTGGAGACTCACTACAAAGTACTTACAAGATGGTATAGATGCCCAAATATCCTTGCGAAAATCTATCCTGGAGTACCCAACACGTGCTGGAGATGCGGGACAGCAGTAGGCACCCCACTACATATATGGTGGGAATGCTCTCTCTTGCAACCGTTTTGGCGCAAGGTGGTGGAGACAGCTAGCATTATCCTCGGTGAGGACTTACCCTTTTGCCCCAGCTTTTGGTTATTAAATCTCACGCGTACACCTAGATATCATCTCAAGAAATCACTACTTCGCCATATTTTGAGTGCCTCTAAGGCAGTGATCCCAGTCCACTGGAAATCAACAGTGCCCCCCACCATGAAAGAATGGACCGCCCGATTAGACCACTATATGGCAATGGAAGATCTCATTTTGTCTCTAGAAATGAAAAACACCTCCTTCATCGCTACTTGGAGCCCATGGCTGGAATACAAAGCGTCAGCCCATTACAAATCTTCTCTTTAAGAGAAACCCCCCCCTTTCTTACCTCCAGTAGCCATATGTAATCAATCATGCGTTAAGCCCCTTGGGAAGGGATGAGAGAACCTCCCCCCCCCCTCCCCCCCTTCCTAAACCTTAACTCCCTAAGTAACCTTTCTTTCTCCCCCTCTACACAGAGTAATACTACCCCATATCCCTATATCTTTCTCTTTTCATCTCGATACTCTTCTTTCCTCTCCTACTTCTACTCTCTCCCTTTTGCATCAAGAAGTTGCAATTTATGAAACGTTTATAGTTCTTACTCCTTTATGCTCTATATATTGTTCTTTCCCAGGAATTATGATCCGTTTGTGGAAAGAGGACATCCCCTTATACAGTCTTTTCTCTTTTTTTTCTATTATTATACAAGGTGTTAAGTTTCTCCAGATGATGTACCTCTGACAATCTTAGAAGCTACTGTATTGTTTCCGCAACTTCCTGGTTTCGTATATTTGAAATTTTAATAAAAATCTATTTGCAAAAAAAAGATCTACGTCTGGAAGGCCCCACTTTTCCACTAGGAATTGAAACACTTCTGGATGGAGGCTCCACTCGCCGGCATGTACATCCTGACGACTGAGAAAGTCCGCTTCCCAATTCAGGACTCCCGGAATGAATATTGCAGATACACCCTTCACAAAGGTCAGAACCTCTGGGAGGGCAGGTAACTCTTTTTGAAAGAAAATAGACAAAGCCGAAATTTGCACTTTGATGGAACCCAAATTCAGGCCTGCATCTACGCCCGCCTGTAAAAAGTGGAGAAAACGACCCAAGTGAAAATCCTCCGCAGGAGCCTTTTTAAGCTCACACCAGGAAACATACTTCCTCCAGATACGGTGATAGTGTTTCGCCATAACCTCTTTCCTAGCCTTAATGAGAGTTGGAATGACTTCCCTGGGAATACCCTTACAAGCTAAAATCTGGCGCTCAACCTCCATGCCGTCAAACGCATCCGCGGTAAGTCTGGAAACACGCATGGACCCTGCAACAACAGATCCTCTCTTAGAGGAAGCGGCCAAGGATCTTCCACCAGCAAGTCCTGAAGATCCGGGTACCAGGCCCTTCTTGGCCAGTCTGGAACGACGAGAATCGCCTGAACCCTTGCTCGACGAATGATCCCCAGCACCTTTGGAATGAGAGGAAGTGGAGGGAACACATACACCGACTGGAAGACCCACAGAGACACCAGGGCGTCCACTGCAGTGGCTTGTTGGTCCCTTGACCTGGAACAATACCTCGGGAGCTTCTTGTTGAGCCGAGACGCCATCATGTCTATCAACGGAATTCCCCAGCGTCTTGTCACTTCTGCAAATACCTCTTTGTGCAGAGCACACTCTCCCGGATGGAGGTCGTGTCTGCTGAGGAAATCCGCTTGCCAGTTGTCCACCCCCGGTAGGAAAACTGCTGACAGTGCGCTGACGTGTTGTTCCGCCCAGCGAAGGATTTATATGGGCCACCGCTGTGATGTTGTCTGACTGTACCAGGACCGGTCGATCCTGAAGAAGACTTCTTGCTTGGAGCAGGCTGTTGTAAATGGCTCTTAACTCGAGAATATTTATGTGGAGACAGGCTTCCTGGAGCGACCATTTTCCCTGGAAATTTCTTCCTTGGGTGACTGCGCCCCAGCCCCGGAGACTTGCATCTGTCGTCAGAAGTACCCAATCCTGCATACCGAATCGGCGTCCCCCCAAGAGGTGATGAGCTTGTAGCCACCACAGGAGAGAAATTCTGGCTCTGGGAGATAGACTTATCTTCCGGTGAATGTGTAGATGAGATCCGGACCATTTGCTCAGCCAGTCCCACTGAAACACGCGGGCGTGAAATCTGCCAAATGGAATGGCTTCGTACGCCGCAACCATCTTCCCCAGAACCAGAGTACAATAATGGATCGACACACTCGTCGGCTTCAGAAGTTCTCTGACCATCGTCTGCAGTTCCCGAGCCTTTTCTTCTGGAAGGAATACCTTCTGTAACTCCGTGTCCAGAATCATGCCCAGAAAAGGAAGCCGAGTGGTCGGAATCAACTAGGATTTCGGCAAATTGAGCACCCAACCGTGCTGTCGCAGAACCGATAGTGACAACTCTACACTTCTCAGCAACCGTTCCTTGGACCTCGCCTTTATCAGGAGATCATCCAAGTACGGGATAATTGAAACCCCTTGTTTGCGAAGAAGAACCATCATTTCCGCCATGACTTTGGTGAAAATCCTCTGAGCCGTGGAAAGCCCAAACGGCAACGTCTGAAATTGGTAATGAGAATCCTGTATCGCAAACCTGATGAAAGCCTGATGCGGAGGATATATCGGCACATGTAAGTAGGCATCCTTTATGTCGACTGACGCCATAAAATCCCCCCCCTCCAGGCTGGCAATCACCGCTCGAAGGGATTCCATCTTGAACTTGAAGACTTTCAAGTATGGATTGAGGGATTTTAGATTTAGAATTGGTCTGACCGAACCGTCCGGTTTCGGTACCACAATGAGGCTCGAGTAGAACCCCTCCCCCCGCTAGGACGGAAAGACGAGAACAATGACCTTCTGTAGACACAATTTTTGAATCGCCGCCCGGACCACCTCCCTGTCCGAAAGAACCACTGGTAATGCTAAAATTAAGAACCGGTGAGGGGGCATCTCCTGAAACTTCAGTTTGTATCCTTGAGACACGATTTCTAACACCCAAGTATCCCGGTCTGGCTGAATCCAGACCTGGCTGAATACCTGAAGACGGCCCCCCACCGGTCCGGACTTCCCCAGGGAAGCCCCAGCGTCATGCGGTGGACTTGGTAGCAGCCGGGGAGGACTTCTGTTCCTGTGCGCCTGAGGCTGCAGGAAGTTTTCCTCCCCGTCCTCTACCCTTTGAGGCGGGGAAAGACGAACCTTTCCCACGCCTGTATTTATTGTGACGAAAGGACTGCATTTGTTGCAGTGGTGCCTTTTTCTGTTGTGTGGGAACATAAGGAAGAAAAGAGGACTTACCCGCAGTCGCGGTCGAGACTAGGTCCGCCAGGCCGTCCCCAAACAAGACAGTACCTTTAAAGGGTAGAGCTTCCATAGACCTCTTGGAGTCGGCATCAGCATTCCATTGATGGATCCACAAGGCCCTCCTGGCAGATATCGACATGGCATTGGTCCTTGATCCCAAGAGACAGACGTCCCTTGGCGCGTCCTTTAGGTAATCCGCAGCGTCCTTAATATAATCGAGAATTAGAAGGACATTATCTTTATCAAGAGTATCCATGTCACTAGCTAAATTCTCAGCCCATTTAGCAATAGCACTACTCACCCATACCGACGCCACAGCAGGTCTGAGCAATGCACCCGTATTAGCGAAAATGGACTTCAGACACGTCTCCAACTTGTGATCCGCCGGATCCTTGAGAGCTGCCGTGTCAGGAGACGGAAGCGCCACCTTCTTAGACAAACGGGATAGAGCTTTATCAACAGTTGGAGATGTCTCCGATTTCTCCCTGTCTTCAGAGGGGAAAGGATACGCCATATAAATCCTCTTGGGAATCTGCCATTTCTTATCCGGCAACTCCCAAGCCTTTTCACAAAGAGTATTCATTTCATGAGAGGGGGGAAACTTCACCTCAGGTTTCTTTCCCTTGAACAAGCAAATCCTTGTTTCCTGTAACGCAGGTTCATCAGAAATTTGCAAAACATCCTTTATAGCCACAATCATGTACTGAATACGCTTAACTAATCGTGGATGTAACGCAGCCTCAGTGAAATCGACCTCGGAATCAGAGTCCGTGTCGATATCCGTATCCCCCACCTGAGTAAAAGGCCTCTTATGGGACCCGGATGGGGTCTGTACCTGAGATAAAGCCTCCTCCATGGACTTTTTCCACACCTGCGTCTGTGACTCAGACTTATCTAACCTCTTAGATAAAGAAGCTACATTGGAATTTATTGTATTAAGGAGTGCTAGTAAATCAGGAGTCGGCTGCGTTGACAGTGCTACATCTAGCCCCGCATCCCCACCTCCCATAACCTCCTCTGGTGAATAACATTCAGGCTCCGACATGTCGACACGTAGTACCGACACACAACACACACATAACCGTCCCAGCAAGGTGACGGGCCCACAATGCAGCCCAGAAGAGGAGACAGAGGGAGTATGCCAGCTCACACCCCAGCGCCTGTATATTGGTACACGAATATATGTACCCAGCCCTGCCTTATTATCAAAAAGACTGGTACCCCACTGCGGCTCCCCTCTGGAGATGCCCCCTTTACTTGAAATCAGCGTGGAGGTCCCGGCAGCGTCTCTCCCTCCGTCTGGTGCAGGAAGAAAATGGTGCGTGTGAGCCGCGGACCGAAGCTCCGCCCCCTTCCCAGCGGCTTCGGCCCGCCAAATTCAAACTCATGTAAAATGCCGGCGGCGGTCTGTAAAAGGTGCCTCGGCACCCACAATCATATGCCGCCCTTACAAAACTTCAGTAACATGCCTCCCAGGTGGGGGGGAAGTTAGGGTTAGGCTGTGGGTAGGGTGGGTTAGGCACCCCCAGGTGCGGTTAGGCTATGGGGAAGGGAGGGTTAGGTTTAGGCAGCAGGGACGGAGGTAGGATTAGGCACCTCCGCGGGAGGGTTAGGCGCAAAGGAGGGAGGTTAGGGTTAGACTGCAGACAGGCAGGGTTAGGGGGGTGGGGAGAGGGGAGAACACCCCTTACTCACCCAGTCGGTCTTTTCTGTACTGGGATCCCGGCACCGGTATGACAAACACTGGGATCCCATGCCCTGGGATAGCATACTGACCCCTCTATTAGTACACCTCTTAATGCCCAGAGGGAAGGGCGATCCTGAGGCCATGGTTCCCCAGAGGTTTCCCCCCAAGGGGGTTTTCCTCTCCTGAGTGCTGAAGGATGACTCTTTGTGAGTCCAGAGGTGTAGCTTTTATGCCATAATGAGTACCAATCTCATGCCCGTCCCTGCAATGTATAAGAAGTAAAATAATTGCTAATGCGATCACTTAACTTCTGGGTTTAGACCCCGGCCGCGCTTGTTCACATGTGCAATCGTCAGACTCCGTATGTGAGAGCAGACAATAATGTAGAGGGATACCAAGGAACCTTCTCCTGGGAATTATTGCATAATGTAGCCCACAGGCTACAAAAGCCATTTGGAAATAGCATTAGCTGCCTGTCCAAGCTCAGAAATGCTTTGCATTCTGGAGCTTGGTGAGTTTCACAGTTTACCAACTGCCGTAGAAACTTTTGGTGGCTGCTTTTGTGTTCAAAATAGGAGGAACGCATTAGATATCTCAAATATCCATTGCAGTCCCCAATACATACATTCAGGGGCTGTTTAATATTTGTGGGCAGCCCCCAAAACCGACTGTTTTTGGAGAGGTCTCACAAATATTATTTATTAAATATTCCACTTAATAAACTTTTTATATTTTAACAAACTAAAAAATGTTTGATGTATTCATTGACTGAGTCTCCCGTCTTTACTGAATACTAATTTCACAGGGTCCACAAATTATTACTGATATGACTGTTACTCTACTGTCCTGCTGGTGCTCCTGGCCTGCTGTATAGCAGCCAGACATATTTTATATACAGCACTCTTGGGGAGATTTATCAAGCCTTGGAGAGAGATAAAGTGTAGATGTCCAAACCACCCAATCATCTTCTGTCACTTATCTAGCACAGTACATGAAATGATACCTGTAGTTAGAAGCTTCATTCGATTTGGGCAAATACTCAACGTTATCTCTCTCCACGGCTTGATACATCTCCCGGAAAATATCATTTCTTCCTTTCACTTAATTAACAAGTTAAAATAATTAATAGTCTTGGAAACAAGGTAAGAAATTCACAGTATAAGATAATGTTATAAAGGCTTGTCAATACCTCCTGGTACATTTACATTGATTTATCATTCACATTTCTTCCATGCCAAACAGGGGTGGATTGGGAATGTAAACTGGCCCTGGAAATATATGAAAAGTGGCCTCATGTAGGGTTGGAGTAAGTCAGCTATAAGCGGGGCCCAACACAAATTGGGCTTAAGCAAACTGTTAGCATTACCCACATTGGTAGTAAGCAAGGCTAATGCAGCACAGTAGGCAGTCACAGTACCTATGGTAGCTACACCCCTATATATAACACATGTAACATGGAAGGTGGCCTCTCTCAGCTCCGGGCCCCATAGTATATGTGTGTATATATATATATATATATATATATATATCACAAGTAAAGCGGCACTCTAAGTCTGTCAAAACGTCAAATGTATTTCACACACAAAGTGATCCGACGTTTCGGGGTCCAAGCGCCCCTTTGTCATTGTTCACCTTGACAAAGGAGGGGCGCTTAGACCCCGAAACGTCGGATCACTTTGTGTGTGAAATACATTTGACTTTTTGACAGACTTAGAGTGCCGCTTTACTTGTTTCCACTATCCATCCCCACCTGAGATGGCACCTAAGCACTGAGTCTTGGAGGGGGGAGTGCCGGTCCTCACAGTCTTTATATATAGATATATATATATAGATAGATAGATATATAGATAGATATATTACACACACACAATGTATAATATATATATATGTACACACAGACACATACATTAATATTATATATATATATATATATATATATATATATATTTTTTTTTTACATACACACATATATACACACACACACACACACACTATATATATTATTATTTATTTTTATTTATTTTTTCATATATAGGGGTGTGATATATTGGGAACAGTATATAGCCCAGCAACACTCTTGCTGGCACAGTCTAAAGATTTCATGCAGGTTAAAAACAGTACACACTATTATCTTTGCCTTTTTTTCTTGTTTCATGTTACCATGAGTTACTATAGGTCTGATGACCGAAGACTTCATTATTGAGTTGAGTGTTTCAGAGCCTTCCCAGTATACTTGTCAAAAAAATCTATTCCTAAGTGGTAGTTAGGGGGAAACCAAACACTTTTTTGGTCGTTTTAGGTAGATCATACTAGTTAATTTTGTAAAAAATTTACAGTCAGGTCCATAAATATTGGGACATTGACAATTCTCATATTTTGGGCTCTGTACACCGCCACAATAGATATGAAATGAAACAAACAAGATGTGCTTTAACTGTAGACTTTCCGCTTTAATTTGAGGGTATTTACATCCAAATCAGGTGAATGGTGTAGGACTTACAATGGTTTCTATATGTGACTCCCACTTTTTAAGGGACCAAAAGTAATGGGACAAACTAAAACATTCCTAAATCAAACTTTCACTTTTTAATACTTTGATGCAAATCCTTTGCAGTCAATTACAGCCTGAAGTCTGGAACGCATAGACATCACCAGACACTAGGTTTCATCCCTGGTGATGCTCTGCCAGTTCTTTACTACAAATGTCTTCAGTTCCTGCTTGTTCTTGGGGCATTTTCCCTTCAGTTTTGTCTTCATCAAGTGAAATGCATGCTCAATCGGATTCAGGTCAGGTGATTGACTTTGCCATTGCATAACATTCCACTTATTTGCCTTAAAAAAACTCTTTGGTTGCTTTCGCAGTATGCTTCGGGTCATTGTCCATCTGCATTGTGAAGCGCCGTCCAATGAGTCCTGAAGCATTTGATTGAATATGAGCAGATAATATTGCCTGAAACACTTCAGAATTCATCCTGCTGCTTTTGTCAGCAGTCACATTATCAATAAATACAAGGAAACCAGTTCCATTGGCAGCCATACATGCCCACACCATGACACTACCACCGCCATGCTTCACTGATGAGGTGGTATGTTTTGCATCATGAGCAATTCCTTTCCTTCTTCATACTCTTCTCTTCCCATCACTCTGGTACAAGTTGATATTTGTCTCATCTTTCCATAGGATGTTGTTAATGAACTATAAAGGCTTTTTTAGTTGTTGTTTGGCAAACTCTAATCTGGTCTTCCTGTTTTTGTGGCTCACCAATGGTTTACATCTTGTGAACCCTCTATATTCACTCTTGTGAAGTCTTCTCTTGATTGTTGACTTTGACACATATACACCTACCTCCTGGAGAGTGTTCTTGATCTGGTCAACTGTTGTGAAGGGGTTTTTCTTCACTATGGAAATAATTCTTCTGTCATCCACCCCAGCTGTTTTCCGTTGTCTTTTGGTGTTGCTGAGCTCTCCGGTGCGTTCTTTTTAAGAATGTTCCAAACAGTTGATTTGGCCACACCTAATGTTTTTGCTCTCTCTCTGATGGGTTTTGAATTTTCAGCCTAATGATGGCTTTCTTCACCGATAGTGGCAGCTTTTTGGATCTCATATTGAGAGTCGACAGCAACAGATTCCAAATGCAAATGTCACACCTGGAATCTACTCCAGACCTTTTATCTGCTTAATTGATGAGGACATAACGAGGGAATAGCCCACTCCTGTCCATGAAATAGCTTTTGAGTCGATTGTCCCATTACTTTTGGTCCCTTAAAAAGTGGGAGGCACATATAGAAACCGTTCACCTGATTTTGATGTAAATACTCTCAAATTAAAGCGGAAAGTCTGCAGTTAAAGCATATCTTGTTTGTGTCATTTCAAATCCATTGTGGTGGTGTATAGAGCCCAAAATATGAGAATTGTGTCAATGTTACAATATTTATGGACCTGACTGTCTTCTGAAAATAAACCAGACAATACATAAATTGTGTGGGTACTGCATAAACAGATTACTGAAATTTATGCTGGAGTGTGACTAGCCCAAAAAATTTGCAACACAGGCTCAGCAAAGGAGTGAGGAATCCATCGGCGGCAATGGGTTTAACAGATTGCAATTTATATACACAGAATTGTGTTAAATAAGCCCTGAAAGATGAAAAATATAGACCAGGTGCATATACTAAGCGGAAATAGTAATATAACAAGGGGGGTAATTCAGAGTTGATCCCAGCAGCAAATTTGTTAGCAGCTGGGCAGATATAAACACGTGCAGAGAGAGTTATGGCCCATACACACGGTGAGATTCGGGATATGTCCAATTCTCACTATGCAACAGGGGCTAGATCGGGACATAGTCAGTATCGCAAGAACATAATGAGTGCGATAATGTGCGATTTTGGCTAAGTGTATATTTTGACTATCTCTTCTATAGAGATAGTCAAAATTGACTTGGCTGCATAGTCTATTCGTGCGATGCCGACGTGCATCGGCATCGAATTGGGATCGCAAGGTGACTATCACCTTGCGATCTGCACTAACTTTTCTTACGATTTTGAATATATAGTCAAAATCGTAAGAAAAAACCTCACCGTGTGTACACATCATTAGATTTGGGTTATTTTGTTTCTGTGCAGGGTAAATACTGGCTGCTATATTTTTACACTGTAATTTAGATTTCAGTTTGAACACATCCCACCAGGGCTGGCTCTAACTAATATGATGCCCTAGGCAAGATTTTGGCTGGTGCCCCCTAGCACCGCCACTAGTTCTGCCTCTGACTCTGCACCATCACCCCTCACCCATAGCAGTCCTCATTTTGGTGCTCCTACCCCTTAAATTTTAAATAGGAAGAGTGCGCACATTTGGCGCACAGCTCAAAAAATAATAATTTACTTACCGATAATTCTATTTCTCGTAGTCCGTAGTGGATGCTGGGAACTCCGTAAGGACCATGGGGAATAGCGGCTCCGCAGGAGACTGGGCACAAAAGTAAAGTTTTAGGACTACCTGGTGTGCACTGGCTCCTCCCCCTATGACCCTCCTCCAAGCCTCAGTTAGGATACTGTGCCCGGACGAGCGTACACAATAAGGAAGGATTTATGAATCCCGGGTAAGACTCATACCAGCCACACCAATCACACCGTACAACCTGTGATCTGAACCCAGTTAACAGCATGATAACAGAGGAGCCTCTGGATAGATGGCTCACAACAACAATAACCCGATTTAGTTAACAATAACTATGTACAAGTATTGCAGACAATCCGCACTTGGGATGGGCACCCAGCATCCACTACGGACTACGAGAAATAGAATTATCGGTAAGTAAATTCTTATTTTCTCTGACGTCCTAGTGGATGCTGGGAACTCCGTAAGGACCATGGGGATTATACCAAAGCTCCCAAACGGGCGGGAGAGTGCGGATGACTCTGCAGCACCGAATGAGAGAACTCCAGGTCCTCCTCAGCCAGAGTATCACATTTGTAGAATTTAGCAAACGTGTTTGCCCCTGACCGAATAGCTGCTCGGCAAAGTTGTAAAGCCGAGACCCCTCGGGCAGCCGCCCAAGATGAGCCCACCTTCCTTGTGGAATGGGCTTTTACAGATTTTGGCTGTGGCAGGCCTGCCACAGAATGTGCAAGCTGAATTGTATTACAAATCCAACGAGCAATAGTCTGCTTAGAAGCAGGAGCACCCAGCTTGTTGGGTGCATACAGGATAAACAGCGAGTCAGATTTTCTGACTCCAGCCGTCCTGGAAACATATTTTCAGGGCCCTGACTATGTCCAACAACTTGGAGTCCTCCAAGTCACTAGTAGCCGCAGGTACCACAATAGGTTGGTCCAGATGAAACGCCGAAACCACCTTAGGGAGAAAATGAGGACGAGTCCTCAATTCCGCCCTGTCTGAATGGAAGATCAGATAAGGGCTTTTACAGGATAAAGCCGCCAATTCTGACACGCGCCTGGCCTAGGCCAGGGCCAACAGCATGACCACTTTCCATGTGAGATATTTTAACTCCACAGATTCAAGTGGTTCAAACCATTGTGACTTTAGGAACCCCAAAACTACATTGAGATCCCAATGTGCCACTGGAGGCACAAAAGGAGGCTGTATATGCAGTACCCCTTTTACAAACGTCTGAACTTCAGGAACTGAAGCTAGTTCTTTCTGGAAGAAAATTGACAGGGCCGAAATTTGAACCTTAATGGACCCCAATTTTAGGCCCATAGACACTCCTGTTTGCAGGAAATGCAGGAATCGACCTAGTTGAAATTCCTCCATCGGGGCCTTACTGGCCTCGCACCACGCAACATATTTTCGCCTAATGCGGTGATAATGCTTTGCGGTTACATCCTTCCTGGCTTTGATCAGGGTAGGGATGACTTCATCCGGAATGCCTTTTTCCTACAGGATCCGGCGTTCAACCGCCCTGCCGTCAAACGCAGCCGCGGTAAGTCTTGGAATAGATAGGGTCCTTGATGGAGCAGGTCCCTTCTTAGAGGTAGAGGCCACGGGTCCTCCGTGAGCATCTCTTGAAGTTCCGGGTACCAAGTCCTTCTTGGCCAATCCGGAGCCACGAGTATAGTTCTTACTCCCCTCCGTCTTATAATTCTCAATACTTTTGGTAAGAGAGGAAGAGGAGGGAACCCATACACTGACTGGTACACCCACGGTGTTACCAGAGCGTCCACAGCTATTGCCTGAGGGTCCCTTGACCTGGCGCAATACCTGTTCAATTTTTTGTTTAGGCGGGACGCCATCATGTCCACCTTTGGTTTTTCCCAACGGTTTACAATCATGTGGACGACTTCTGCTGAGGAAGTCTGTTTCCCAGCTGTCCACTCCCGGAATGAACACTGCTGACAATGCTATCACATGATTTTCCGCCCAGCGAAAAATCCTTGCAGCTTCTCTACGTGGGCGACTGCCGTGATGTTGTCCGACTGGATCAGCACCGGCTGACCCTGAAGCAGAGGTCTTGCTTGGCTTAGGGCATTGTAAATGGCCCTTAGCTCCAAGATATTTATGTGAAGTGATGTCTCCAGGCTTGACCACAAGCCCTGGAAATTTCTTCCCTGTGTGACTGCTCCCCAGCCTCGCAGGCTGGCATCCGTGGTCACCAGGACCCAGTCCTGAATGCCGAATCTGCGCCCTCTAGAAGATGAGCACTCTGCAACCACCACAGGAGGGACACCCTTGTCTTTGGTGACAGGGTTATCCGCTGATGCATCTGAAGATGCGATCCGGACCACTTTTCCAGCAGGTCCCACTGGAAAGTTCTTGCGTGGAATCTGCCGAATGGAATTGCTTCGTAGGAAGCCACCATTTTTCCCAGGACCCTTGTGCACTGCTGCACTGACACTTGGCCTGGTTTTAGGAGGTTTCTGACTAGTTCGGATAACTCCCTGGCTTTCTCCTCCTGGAGAAACACCTTTTTCTGGACTGTGTCCAGGATCATCCTTAGGAATAGAAGACGTGTCGTCGGGATCCGCTGCGATTTTGGAATATTAAGAATCCAACCGTGCTGCCGCAACACTACTTGAGATAGTGCTACCCCGACTACCAACCGTTCCCTGGATCTTGCCCTTATCCGGAGATCGTCCAAGTAAGGGATAATTAAAACTCCCTTCCTTCGAAGGAGTATCATCATTTCGGCCATTACTTTGGTAAAGACCCGGGGTGCCGTAGACAAACCAAACGGCAGCGTCTGAAACGGATAGTGACAGTTCTGTACCACAAACCTGAGGTACCCTTGGTGAGAAGGGTAAATTGGGACATGGAGATAAGCATCCTTGATGTCCAGAGACACCATATAATCCCCTTCTTCCAGGTTTGCCATCACCGCTCTGAGTGACTCCATCTTGAATTTGAACCTTTGTATGTAAGTGTTCAAGGATTTCAGATTTAAATTAGGTCTCACCTAGCCGTCCGGCTTCGGTACCACAAACAGCGTGGAATAATACCCCTTTCCCTGTTGTAGGAGGGGTACCTTGATTATCACCTGCTGGGAATACAGCTTGTGAATGGCTTCCCATACCGCCTCCCTGTCGGAGGGAGACGTCGGTAAAGCAGACTTTAGGAAAACGGCGAAGGGGAGACGTCTCGAATTCCAATTTGTACCCCTGAGATACCACCTGAAGGATCCAGGGGTCCCATGTAAGTGAGCCCACTGCACGCTGAAATTTTTGAGACGGGCCCCCACCGTGCCTGAGTCCGCTTGTAAAGCCCCAGCGTCATGCTGAGGACTTGGCAGAAAACGGGAGAGGGCTTCTGTTCCTGGGAACTGGCTGTTTGCTGCAGCCTTTTTCCTCTCCCTCTGCCACGGGGCAGAAATGAGGAGCCTTTTGCCCGCTTGCCCTTATGGGGCCCAAAGGACTGCGCCTGATAATACGGCGTCTTCTTATGTTGAGAGGCTACCTGGGGTAAAAATGTGGATTTTCCAGCCGTTGCCGTGGCCACCAGGTCTGTTAGACCTACCCCAAATAACTCCTCCCTTTTATAAGGCGATACTTCCATATGCCTTTTGGAATCAGCATCACCTGACCACTGTCATGTCCATAACCCTCTTCTGGCAGAAATGGACAGCGCACTTACTCTTGATGCCAGTCGGCAAATATCCCTCTGTGCATCACGCATATATAGAAATGCATCTTTTAAATGCTCTATAGTCAGTAATATACTGTCCCTATCTAGGGTATCAATATTGTCAGTCAGGGAATCCGACCAAGCCACCCCAGCACTGCACATCCAGGCTGAGGCGATTGCTGGTCGCAGTATCACACCCGTGTGAGTGTATATACATTTTAGGATATTTTACTGCTTTCTGTCAGGTTCCTTAAGGGCGGCCGTATCCGGGGACGGTAGTGCCACCTGTTTAGACAAGCGTGTGAGCGCTTTATTCACCCTAGGGGGTGTTTCCCAACGTGCCCTATCCTCTGGCGGGAAGGGGTATGATGCTAATAACTTTTTTAGGAATTAACAGTTTTTATCGGGGGAAACCCACGCATCATCACACACTTCATTTAATTCCTCAGATGCAGGAAAAACTACAGGCAGTTTTTTCTCACCCAACATAATACCCTTTTTAGTGGTACTGGTATTATCAGAAATGTGTAAAAACATTTTCCATAGCCTCAATCATGTAACGTGTGGCCCTACTGGAAGTCACATTCGTCTCTTAATAGTCGACACTGGAGTCAGTATCCGTGTCGGCGTCTGTATCTGCCATCTGCGGTAACGGGCGTTTTAGAGCCCCTGATGGCTTTTGAGACACCTGGACAGGCACAGGCTGAGTCGCCGGCTGTCTCATGTCATCAATCTTTTGTAAAGAGCTGACTCACATAATTCCTTCCATAAGCTCATCCACTCAGATGTCGACTCCCTAGGGGGTGACATCTCTGTTACAGGCAATTGCTCCGCCTCCACCTCATTTTCCTCCTCATACATGTCGACACAACGTACCGACACACAGCACACACACAGGGAATGCTCTGATAGAGGTCAGGACCCCACTAGCCCTTTGGGGAGACAGAGGGAGAGTATGCCAGCACACACCAGAGCGCTATATATATATATATATATATATATATATATATATATATATATATATATATACAGGGATAACCTTATAAGTGTTTTTCCCCTTATAGCTGCTGTATTGTTATACTGCGCCTAATTAGTGCCCCCCTCTCTTTTTTAACCCCTTTCTGTAGTGTAGTAACTGCAGGGGAGAGCCAGGGAGCTTCCCTCCAACGGAGCTGTGAGAGAAAATGGCGCCAGTGTGCTGAGGAGATAGGCTCCGCCCCCTTCTCGGCGGCCTTTTCTCCCGTTTTTCTGTGGAATCTGGCAGGGGTTAAAATTCATCCATATAGCCCTGGGGGCTATATGTGATGTATTTTCGCCAGCCAAGGTGTTTTTATTGCTGCTCAGGGCGCCCCCCCCTAGCGCCCTGCACCCTCAGTGACCGAAGTGTGCTGAGGAGCAATGGAGCACAGCTGCAGTGCTGTGCGCTACCTTGGTGAAGACAGGATGTCTTCTGCCGCCGATTTTCCGGACCTCTTCTTGCTTCTGGCTCTGTAAGGGGGCCGGCGGCGCGGCTCTGGGACCGGACTCCGAGGCTGGGCCTGTGTTCGGTCCCTCTGGAGCTAATGGTGTCCAGTAGCCTAAGAAGCCCAATCCACTCTGCACGCAGGTGAGTTCGCTTCTTCTCCCCTTAGTCCCTCGATGCAGTGAGCCTGTTGCCAGCAGGTCTCACTGAAAATAAAAAACCTAAAACTAAACTTTCACTAAGAAGCTCAGGAGAGCCCCTAGTGTGCACCCTTCTCGGCCGGGCACAAAAATCTAACTGAGGCTTGGAGGAGGGTCATAGGGGGAGGAGCCAGTGCACACCAGGTAGTACTAAAGCTTTACTTTTGTGCCCAGTCTCCTGCGGAGCCGCTATTCCCCATGGTCCTTACGGAGTTCCCAGCATCCACTAGGACGTCAGAGAAAGGGGTGTGTTTTTGTTGGGAAGGGGCATGGCCACACAATAGTACCCCCAATTCCAATTACGTTACACAGTAGTGTAACTTTATTCAAATTTTATCATGTGATAGTGTCCCTAATTCACATTACATCACACAGTAGTACCACTTTACCTTATACGTTATTCCTCACAGTAGTGTCCCTTATTCACGTTACATCTTACTGAATTGCTCCTTATTCACATTACACCACACCATATTGCTTTTTATTCACAATAGACTACAGTAGTGCCTTTTCTATAGATTATGCCACACAGTAGAGCACCTTATACACATAATGCCACTCATTAGTAATGGCTTTATACACAATACCACACAGTAATGCCCCTTACACATGACACACATTATTAATGTCCTTATAAACATAATGCACCTTACACATTATGCCAACCTTTATTAATGCCCTTATACACATAATGTCCCTTACACATATGCCACAGATTATTAGTGCCCTTATACATATGACACACATAGTGCCCCTTACACATTTGCTGCACATTATTAATGCATTTATACACAAGACACACATAATGCCCCTTACACATATGACAACCACTATTGCACAACCAACCCACTCACACGGCCGCTAACACTGTGACCTCTGCCTCTGCTTGGATACAGATGTGTCCTCCTACATCTTGCCTCTATACGCCATGTAGCAGGAGATGCCTGGCAGGAGTCAGCTGGCAGCTCTGCTAACGTCAGGAGTCTTTTTTATGACATGTCTTATTTGCTTTGCTATGCGACTAGGATGCACAAGCAGCTTCTGTTGATTAAAATGATATGAGACATGCCTATATTGCATACGAAATGCTACGTTACAGTGATTTCCAGGAATACACTGTTCTAACGTAGCATTTCGTATGCAGATACAGCTGCAGTCACACACAGAATATAGGCATGCCACAAATCATTTTAATCAGCAGAAGCTGCTTGTGCCCCATTGCATACCAAATGCCCTAGGCATTTGCCTAGTTTGCCTATGAGTAGGGCCGGCTCTGCACCCCACCCAAATCTAACTCTCTCTGCCCCGCCACTGCAGTACACATGGTTCTGCCCAACTGCTAACAATTTTGCTGCTGCGATCAACTCTGAATTACCCCCAATATTGGGGGCGATTCAATGGTTTACTTTCGGTGCCTGTCGGAGCAAATCAATTGTTGCTCCGATCACCGATTACTGACTGTTGAAATGCCCAAAAGCACCAGGTTTAAGCCAAACCCGACTCAAGTCCTGATCAGGCCATGAAAACTGCCATTTGGGTGCCCAAACGGGACACGTCACACATTTCTGCTCACCAGCTTGGGAGGTTGCAAGCAGAAATGTCGGCGCTGGCTGCATGCATACCCGTATGGCAAAACAATTTAATTGCTGCTGGCAGGCACCCACTAGTGGAGGAGCACCCAAACAATTGAATTGCGCCCATTGTGTATAGGGATGGGCAATCCGAGATTTTTCAGGGGCTATATGTGCACACCTTTAAACCTGTAACCATTAATCTCATTAATAAGGTAAGACTTCATTTATCCATGGAAAGGCACCTATCGGTTATACCAAATCAGACAGCTCTTTCAACAAGTATTACAAAGTGTAATGAAGGCTCAGGGGGGCCGCATGTGGACCACCACTAGTTCAGAGGATAAAGCTAACCTGTAACTGCTAGAAGTTACTGCACAGCACATTTGTCCAGATTACACCATATTATTAAATCCTTGTTACTTATGCTCAGACAAAAACAAAAAGGATCAGCTAATCTGCTCACTTCCAGGATTACTAGAAATGTTCTTTATTATTCACTGGCACAGGAAAGACGACTACATACTGTAAATCTCTACAATAACTAGAACAGGATCTCCCAGCTATGTACAGGGTGATATCAGATATATGGTTTCTGTGCTACAATGCACATTCCAGTATCTGACGAAATGTAAAGGAGAACCTCTTATAATGCTTCAGATGTATGAGCACAGATCTAAAATAAAAATTATATCAATAAAATGCCACCTCTATATACATTTTTCACACTCTCCTGTACAAGTGACAAACAGAAAGAAAACAAAATGTAGCTGAAAATTCCTTAAAGGGCTGATAATTATTTATTTATTTTTTTACCTAAAGTTGCAGTATATAGAGAGCAAGCGATAGAGGCGAGTGAGAAGCTCAATATAAAGGACGAATAGTCCATCTGAGTTATCATTACATAAACGTTGCTTAATGTATACATGGCTAACAACTCCTATTGAGACAATACTGTAATCCTGTACCACTGCCCTAACATTTTATATGAGTGTGCTTAAACATTCAGGAGTTGTGGGTTCTCCTGGGTATAGCCTCATTTCCACATTTTTGCAGGCACCATGACATAGGCCAAGTGAAGGTGTCAAGCACTTTGGTGTGTTTTATGGATAGTCACAGCACTGCAAAAAGGTCTTCTCAAGAAACGGTTATCCTTATTCAGTGTTAAATGTAAAATTCCCATTGGAACTTACCTCTACAAGGTAGTCCTGTTGGTGGATTCTTTTTTTCAACATTTTATTCACAAATCTGTCCTCAATGTGCCTAAAGGTGTGTACACACGGTGAGATAAATCTGTAAGATTTTGACTATATAGTCAAAATCTTATGAAAAGTTAGTGCATATCTCAAGATGTGTGGTAGCTTGCGATACAGATTCGATCCCGATGCGCACTCCTGTGGGGTCGGTATCGTAAGGCTATAGAGACTGTGCAGGCAAGTCAATCTTGACTATCTAGTACAAAGTATAGTCAAAATCGTACATAGCGAAAATCTCAAGCACAGTCGAAATCTGTACTATCTGTCCTATCTGGGCTCTGTGGGAGTTCAAGGGAAATCGCATAGTCAAAATCGGACATAGCAAGGATCTCAACGTGTGTACAAACCTTAAGGGGTAGACATTTACGCTGTGTTTTATTTTGAATATGATTGTGACATTAAAGTCCCTATGTAATCACCCCAACGGGTGTTTTCCATTTCAGATAACACATACAGGAATCTTTGTGGCTCACCACGTTCTTATTCAATATAAGATTGGGTTCTTGGCCAGTAGAAGCACATGACACACAAAGGTGAAGACACAATGCAAACTGCTTTTTGATGACACCCTGCTACTTTTGTGCCATCACAGGACATGGGTGTGCAGAGCTAGAAAGCAGCATTTCCATGACCACCTAGAGGTGTTGGGCAGACTGAGTGCATTAGAGCAGATGCAAAGTTTAGGTGTAATTCGGTGTACACATATTACTGGAGATAAAGGGGCGGAGAGCTTGCATTTGTAGTTTTATTTCTCAGAAGGCTATGCAGCCATTTCCACTCTGCAAAAGAGCTGGTGGACTTTAGGACTTGTGTTTTTAATGAGGTGCATTTTACACCTTCCAGGGGCATTTCAACAGAGAGTATTTCTGGGTGATCTCAGCCCAAAGTGAAAAACTGCAAAATGTAACAAAGCCAAGGACATGATGGTGCGACCCAGCTATGCAGTGATGTAACAATACATCACATATAGTGTACGACGCACAATGTACTTGCTGTATATAACTACACCATAGTCAGTGGAATCGTACCACTGGACGTGCAGTACATCCAGTGGGATGATTCAATGAATGACAGCTGGGTATGACAGATCAGGGTACACCCTACATGATCTTAACAACATATTGTTACAATAGATCCTATAGTGTGTACCCAGGTGACTAATATAGCTGATTAAAGCTATGAATGGAGCTATACAGCTGTATTTTCAAACAAAAATGTGTAACTGAAGTGATATGAGGCTGGACTACGATATGAGGCATGTCTCTTCAGACTTATCCACCTCCATGCGCTAAACAGAAGCACTTCTACTTTTATTATGCGACTCCCAAGCCGAGATTAGATGTACACCCAAGGGTATGCTGTGCAGACCACTTTGCTGCACCAGTACAAAAGCAGGTATTGCAAAATATATGCACTGTTCTTCATAAATGAGGGGAAAAGAATAGCTAAAAACCAGGACAATTTCAAATTTTTACAAAACATAAGGTTTAGCTGCATTTTAAGCAGTTAAAAAAAAAAGTTTCTTTTTTTTTTTAAATTCAACTACTGTAATATTATAGGAGTATTAGCAGCATATGTAACATTTCCGTATGATTATCATTGAGAGCTGAGAGAAGAGATTTCTTCACTGCATATGCACCAAAATGTAATGTGCACAATACATTCAGTGTGAGTGAGGCGGTTTAACTTGGACACATCTTGTGTATCACTCCATTGGCATTCTGCTCCTTTTCAAAGCAGTCTTTCAGCTGTCCACATGACATAAAACCTTTACTTGCCAAGTTCAATAGAGTTGAAGCACCCTTCAGCAGTTAAGGGTCGTCCACTCAGGATATGGTTGACAGAAACCTCTGCTCAGTGGCGCAACTACCATGGATACAAGGGGTACGTCTACTACGGGGCCCCGGCTGCCTCCAGGGCCTGCCACTCTCCCTGCACCCAGTCACTTCGGCCAGAGAAGGATTACGTTAGGTGTGACATTTCCAGAATTGCTGCATTAGCACATTATTTACATAGAGAGCGATTAATGATGATGACACAGTCACATGACACAGTCTATAGGCCATATGGAGTTAGCTGGTGATACCCTATCCATTACATGACACAGGCTCCTATATGATGTGTGACAGCGAGTCCATTGCTTTAGACCACCCACCATGCTCAGCTGTTGCCCGGGCACTGTCTGGGCGAGGTGACGTGGTGTCATAGATCACATTGCTGTACAGTGTACACTGTCCCTGCCCTTACAAAGTGTAGCTGCAGGGCAGACGGTGGTGAAGACTGGGACTGGAGTTGGGCTATGTGGTTCCGAGAGGATGAGCAGCAGTCAGCCAGCAGGTATTGCGCTGCAGTGGGGTGCTGAGGGACTGATCCTGCACTGCAGGGTATGTTGTTTTTTTAATTGAGGGGCAATGTATTTTTTTTATGTGGGGGCAAATGTGTGTGTTTTTACCTCTCAATGCCAATAAATGTTTATTTACCTTTATGTACCTCCCATATAACATAGCACTAGTTCCTCTACCACAGCTGTACTTACAAACAAGTTTTTTTGCATTATGGATGCAATGCGTGATAGAAATTAATTGCCTCTCTTGTGGTGTCCATATAATTTTGCCTTCACATGTATCTAATATTACAGGGGCAACCTGCGGCAATTCAGCTTTTTAGTTTCAGTTTTGCTGTTAGGGAATGCTAAAACCGTGGCAAGGCATGCTGGGATAAGTAGTTCCATAGCAGCTGGAATACCACAAGTTGCCTACCCCTGTGATAATACCAGGTGCTAAGCAATGACTCTAAATTGCTATATGAAAAGATTACCTGTCAGCATTCAGAAACCATCCAGGTACGTCATAATTTTATTTAAACACTTTATAGTGATCACTTTATTAGTACTCCTTTAAAGTGCTCCTAGAAGTTTCCCTAGAAGAGCCTGAATCCTTTGTGACACGGATTCAACAAGGTGCTAAGGGAGGACAGAAACCTCCCGTGGAGCAGAAGGGCATTTGTCACCTGCACACTCCTGCTGTGTGAATTTCCAGTTCCAATGGAGACCTGCGGGTAAGTTTAGTAAGGAGCGGGTCATCACAGCTGACGATAATCAGCAAATATTACAGTTCATTTCAAAAACAGCAATACGATTAAATGCTAAAGTGATCGGCGGCTTTGATATACAGTACTGCTCCTTATACCCCTTTTACACTCGCAGAAAAATCCCGGGATATTGCACGTGAACGCGCATTATCCCGGGATTTTCCTCAGTGTGAATGGGTACAGGGACAATTTCCCGGGACGAGCATCCCGGGATTTCATCCCAGGTCTCGACCACGGTTGAACCCGGGACCGTCCCGGGAAGCTGGCAGTGTAAATGGGTATACCGGGTCAAGGCGACCCGGCACCCGTTCTCTTCATAGGAGGAGATTAAATAAGATTATCTCCAAGCACCGCCTCTGGGAGACTCAGCGGTGACGTCACTGACCCGGCAATATGCCGGGTCAGCCCACTAATGTGAAATCAAATATACTGGGACACATTCCCGGGAATGAACTTTCCTGCGAGTGTAAAAGGGGTATTAGTAAATCCTGGTGACTATGACATGCCTGTACCTCATCCACTTCAACACGGCTGTGTGTTCAGCAATGCTGTTCTGCAGAAAACTACCGCATGGTCAATTCTCTTCTGATCGCTCTTATTGACAAGGTGTTGTCACCCGTAGAACTGCTACTCACTGGATGTTTTTGTTTAATGCATCACTCACAGTAATCTCTAGAGACTGTTGGGTGTGATGTCCCAGGACATCAGCAGCTCCTTAGATAACTCAAATCACCCAATCTGACAACAGCAATCTTTCACCAGTCAAAGGAACTTTGAATTATTTAACTAAAATGAAATATATGCCCTATGGTTACAAACACAATCAGTTTGTAGCTTATGTAGTAACGCACTAGATGAAGTCTACTACTCAGCAATGGCACTGTGTTTTTGTATTTCTTATTTCATATTCATTCATTAAAGTCTGATCTCTGAGAAGAGATGTAGTGAAAAATATATCTCCAGAATCTAGATACATGTAGCAATGACCTATAGCTTATTAATGTTGCCTAATGAAAATGGTCTACCTGCCGGAAGCGGCGTAGGATCATCAAGTACTCACGGTCAGCTGAACACCACACCGTGAAAACAACTCCGGAGCCACCGAACAAAGTAAGTATTCATTGGACCACCAAGAACATTTTGCTGGTATTCCAATTATGTCGATAATCTATCAGTGCCAAGTAAGTCGACATTACAGACAAGTTCACATGATACATGTTGATAATAATATACCCAAACCACAAAAAAACAATGTTTCTCCTGAAACACAATATGCAAAACTAAAGTTAATTTGGGAAACAGAAACAATTATTAAGTTACTGAGTTCTATCAGACAAAACAAATCAATAAAAACTTGCTGTTCATATTTACTCTAAACAAGTTATTTATTTACAAACAATCACAAAGACTATAAAGCAGTAAGGCTAGGGCCACACATAGCAGCCAAGCGGGTCCCGTTCTGGTCAGGAGAAGGGATGCAGCAGAACGGCACAAGCGCACTGTGTGAACACATACAATGAAATGAATGTGTTCACATTGAAATCCCGCCGACCTGTCATCCGGCCCAACCCCAGCATGGTTGGATCTGGCGGCGGCAGGACTGCCGCATACGAGTGGGCGACTGCATAGGCGCCTGTGTGCAATCTCTTACCGGCCAAGTGGGTCCCACTGAATGGGACTCGCTTGGCCGCTATATGTAGCCCTAGCGTAAGGGCTTTTTATTTTTATTTTAATGTATAAAGACAACTTTGATTCCATCCACCATCCATTTTTAAGCAGGATTCAACTTCTCTTTCATCCAGTTCACAAATAGGAAATCTTCCAACTCATTTAATTAACAAGATGATCACAAGAATGGGATTGTGTTACCCTGAATTACTTATCTCCAAGCTGCCTGGTTCTACAGAATTGTGACTGAGGTCTGCTTTGCAGCACTACTCAGTTGCCACTCTCACATGACTTTGACCGAAGATGTGAACAACATAATTAGCTTTTTCTTCGAAGAAGCATATACACTATACTACTAATATTATTATTATTAGAATTATTATTATTATTATTATTATTATTATTATTATTATTATTGTTGTTGTTGCTGCAACTACTTGGCCCACTAATGCTTTCATTAAAGGAGAAGGACGCCCCAGGAGTAATGTTATCAATTCCAATTTCTAACCCAGCCACAATATATTTCATTTTGAAAACAAGTACCCCGTTTTTTTAAGCCATAATGCGTACTGTATATGTGGGTACATGTAGGGAATAGATTGTGAGCTCCACTATTTCCAGTGTATTTACAAGATATAAATGCTCTGAATTAAAATACAGAAGCTCATCAATTAAAACAGAGAAACGTAAGGAAGGTAATTGCTGATAGGAGTACTTGTTTACTGCTATTACTTACCTAAATAAACTAAAATTTATTAAAATACAAGAGCACATATTAAAAGGTGTTTTTTGAATACTACTAACCGAGATTTGAAATCTGTGTTACACCACAAATTTTTTTTTCAAATTATTAACGTACACCTCCAGGAATCGAATATAAAGATACCGTTATAGGAGTTACACAACATCCTGAATTGTGAGTTAGGGTACGCTCTATTGGATTGCTATTCCTCCCCTAAAAAGAAACCTTGATGTGTTTGCCACCTATCTCTCGAGTGAGTTTCGGGGTACGCTCCAGTCTATCTTCTGTTAACACCACGGGGCACACTCTATAGCTAGATAGAGACCACTGAATACCACGCTGGGTGCAGTACAAGTAGGAGAAGTCATAGGGGTATATTTACTAAGATGGCAGTTCTACTTAAGATGGGATGTTGCCCATAGCAACCAGATTCCAGGTGTTATCTTCTAGAAGGTGCTAGATAAATGAGAAGTAAAATCTGATTGGTTGTTATGGGCAACATCCCATCTTATATAGAACTCCCATCTTAGTAAATTTACCCCATAGGGGTATATGCCATTGCGGTCGAATTCCCGAAAATGTCGAAAAACTGGACTTTTTCGCCCCCTCCCCCAAAAAAAAAATTAAAAAAAAAAAAAAAATCGACAATGCAATACAGTACTTTTCGTCAAAAAAAAAAAACGGACTTTTCAAATTCGACTTTTTGAAATTCGACATTTGACAAATTCGACATTTCTGCAATGGTACAAATGCGGCTGTTCGACAAAAGTATATTCAATTGAAGTATGTAAATTCGACAACAGTGCTTTTCGACAGTAAATTCGTCATTTTCAATCCGCCTCACTTTGCTGGCGGAATGTAATAAAAAATTTCAAAAACATGTTTTTTTTGTGTTTTTTTTTTTATTGCTAATAGCATATCTATTTATATTAGAAGGGATTAGGTACTTGGTTTGTCTATTTAGGAGGCACAAGTATTATTTATATATTTTTGAAAATATTTTTTTTTTTTTTTATGGAATGGGTTAAAAACCTGAAAAAAAAAAAAAGTGTGGGGTCCCCCCTCCTAAGCATAACCAGCCTCGGGCTCTTTGAGCCGGTCCTGGTTGTAAAAATACGAGGGGGGGAAATGACAGGGGATCCCCCGTATTTTAACAACCAGCACCGGGCTCTGCGTCCGGTCCTGGTGCCAAAAATACGGGGGACAAAAGACGTAGGGGTCCCCCGTATTTTAACAACCAGCACCGGGCTAAACTAGCTGGGGAGATAATGCCACAGCCGGGGGACACTTTTATATCGGTCCCTGCGGCCGTGGCATTAAAACCCCAACTAGTCACCCCTGGCCGGGGCACCCTGGAGGAGTGGGGACCCCTTCAATCAAGGGGTCCCCCCCAGCAACCCAAGGGCCAGGGGTGAAGCCCGAGGCTGTCCCCCCCCATCCAAGGGCTGCGGATGGGGGGCTGATAGCCTTGCTGAAAATTAAAGAATATTGTTTTTTGCAGAACTACAAGTCCCAGCAAACCTCCCCCGCAAGCTGGTACTTGGAGAACCACAAGTACCAGCATGCGGGGGGGGGAATGGGCCTGCTGGTACCTGTAGTTCTTCTGCAAAAAAAAATACCCAAATAAAAACAGGACACGCACACCGTGAAAATACAACTTTATTTCACACATGCGGACACATACATTCTTACCTATGTTGACACGATGTTCGGTCCACTTTTCCAAGTAGAATCCATGGGGTACCTGAAAAGAAAAGATAATTATACTCACCTAAATCCAGTGTCCAGTGATATTTGTAATCCACGTACTTGGCAAAAAAAAAAAAAAAAAAACGCATACCCGATCCACACGGACTGAAAGGGGTCCCATGTTTACACATGGGACCCCTTTCCCCGAATGCTGAGACCCCCTGTGACTCCTGTCACAGAGGGTCCCTTCAGGCAAGAACTACAGGTACCAGCAGGCCCATTTCCCCCCCGCATGCTGGTACTTGTGGTTCTCCAAGTACCAGCTTGCGGAGGAGGCTTGCTGGGACTTGTAGTTCTTCTGCAAAAAACAATATTCTTTCATTTTCAACAAGGCTATCAGCTCCCCATCCGCAGCCCTTGGATGGGGGGGGGACAGCCTCGGGCTTCACCCCTGGCACTTGGGAGGCAGGGTAGGGACCCCTTGATTGAAGGGGTCCCCACTCCTCCAGGGTACCCCGGCCAGGGGTGACTAGTTGGGTATTTAATGCCACGGCCGCAGGGAACGGTATAAAAGTGTCCCCCGGCTGTGGCATTATCTGTCCAGCTAGTGGAGCCCGGTGCTGGTACAAAAAATACGGGGGACCCCTACTCTTTTTGTCCCCCGTATTTTTTGCACCAGGACCAGGCGCAGAGCCCGGTGCTGGTTGTTAAAATACGGGGGATCCCCTGTCATTTTTCCCCCCGTATTTTTGCAACCAGGACCGGCTCAAAGAGCCAGAGGCTGGTTATGCTTAGGAGGGGGGACCCCACGCAATTTTTTTTCGGGTTTTTTACCGTTTTTTGAACCGTCTGAAAAGTCGATTCAAAATCCGTCAATTGGTCCGTTTTTCGACAGCGGGACTGTCGAATCCGTTTTTTATTGAATATGTCGAATTCCGGCACCCGCCGGCCGGAATTCGACGGTCGAATTGTGACGAATTTAAAAACGGGCGAAAAAGTGCCGCAATTCGCCCGGAATTGCATATACCTCATAGTGTCCTAAAAAGAAACCTTGATGTGCATATGATTATCTAACTAAAGTGTGAGTGGGGTACGCTTTAGAATCACTCGTAGACTCTTGAAGTCACTATTATCCATTTATCTGTAAAAGGAAAAAAAAAAAAAAAAAAAAAAAAACTACTACACATTGGTTGTTTTTAGTTTTATGTCTTTGTATGCTGGAGATCCTACATCAGATATTCTGAATTGAAGAAAAGATCCAGTCAAAGGAACCCTTCACTCTGCCAAAAGGGATGTAATGGTGATATCTTATGTGTGATACATAGTTTATTAGCGCTTGTGATGTAACACAGATTTCAAATATCGGGTAGTTGTATTCATATCTAAATGTGGTGACATTATCTGAAGTCTGTAACATCTAAGCTGCTTTGCGCCAGTTCGGACTACTCCCAAAATCTCTTTTCCTTTTTGTTTTTTGGGTACTGCTGACATTACCTAGAAAACAACATATGAAAGGATCAGCTCAAATTTTGCTTAATATCATATTTAATAGGTGAAGCAATTGCATAATCAGGGGAAGGATGCTGTGTATTTGAAAAATTGTGGGTACAGCACAGTTTGGATTATTGTAATTCAAAATGTTGTTTACCCGAATCCTCTGTGAGAGCAATACTAGGAGATAGGAAGCTGCATATACTATAGGTAGCAGGACATGTTACTAACTCGGTCTCCTTACCTTTATAAAGGGAGAGGAAGGGAGGGTGCTGTCGGGCATAAATTAGTGGGATTGTATTATGGATATGGAATGCAGCCAAGATGCCAGCTGTCGGGATCCCAACAGTCGGAATACAGACACCAGAATCCCGACAGAGTTAGGAGGCTGATGCCGGAATCCCAAAAGCTGGCATCTCGACCGTAAGTATAGTGGGTGAGCTAGGGTTAGGGCTGGAAGGTGTGTAAGGGGGGGTTTGTTGGTTTAGACACCACCTGGGGGGTGTTGGAGGTTAGGGTTAGGCACTAAGGGTTAGGCTGAGGGAAGGGAGGGTTAGGTGGTACGGGAGAGGGGAGAATAATTTCACCTCCCCTTTATCAGGATTTACACTATCGGGATGCTGGCATCGGGAATTCTGACCGCCGGTATCCAGTCATACGGATTATCATGAATCCATGGATACTGACAATTTAAAACTTTTCTAATCTCCACCAGGAGAGATCACAAAAAAATTTTTTAGGAAGGGACATCTAACTCCTTGAAGGATCTTACAACCAAAGACTGATTGACTAAAAACAAATCTGCAGGACTGCTCATGGCAAGCTCAAACTTTCTGTTTCCAGTTTTTCTGATGGGTACTTCCTAACACGTCTGGTATTTTGTGCTTTCCCTGGAATGAGGAGGTTACTATCCTTTATCCAATGTTCTGTTGCATAAAGTGCATCAAAAAGCATCTATTTACATAAAGGCAATGAAATTCTTTTTCCTGTTTTGTTTTGGGGTGAGGGCAGCACACACCTAAAGCTACCATGAGCCTTTAAAATATTAAGGGTCATTTCAAAAGGTTTTTTTAGGCGCCCAACACTAAATGGCGCCTAACAGCAACAACTCCATTGTTCTGCCCTTCGGGCACAATTACCGCTGGCGCTGACATTTCTGCTCACAGTCTCCTGAGGTGACGAGCAGAAGTGTGTGAAAAAGGACTTTTCGCATTGCGGACACTATTTTAGTCAGGTTTAGCCGCTTTGCAGTGCTTTTGGGCTCTTAAAAAGCAATAGGCATCCAATCGGAGCAAAAATTGCTCTGATGGGCGCTCAAATGGTTAGAATACGTCCTATGCATCCCCCACCTTTGGTTAAATGGATTCAATGGCATACACATTATAGGGCACACAATGGCATATATTAAAAAGAGGAGGCAGCCCCTGTGCAGTCTCCATGTGGGAACCCTCCTGTACCATATAGAAGGCTGCTAGTAATCATTAAGAAAGCACTGGATGTTTTTAATAGGTGTCAAATGGATCATTTTTTTTTTTTTTTTATTACTGCTAGAAAATAATTTAACCATCTTAATATAAAGATTTTCTCTACATCTTCACCTGCTGAGGTGGAGGGTGACTTCAAAAATTAGATTGCAAACATAATTTGCAGTTTGAAGTCGCCGCGAAACTCTCACACATGACCCAAGTTGCACCCAATTGGATTAATCCCTTAGAATAAGTTTGTATACTCAGTTCAAAGTTCTATTGGACAGATAGATAACACAAAGTAAGCTCCTAATTTGTAGTATACATACAACACCCCTCCCCCTCAAAAAAAGAAGATAAGTCAATCCTCTATATTCTGTTTTAGTTGCACTTTGAAAGCAGTGCAGTATGAAGCCACTGTATAAATAACATTGACTTGTTTACAAAATGGCTTACAAAATAGAATAAGTTCATTTTACAGGTACAGTACACGTGCATTTCCATGAAACACCACAATGAGATCAACCAGTATCAAGTTATGTTTTTAGAAGAACGTTGGCAACAGCACAGAGCTTTTGTCAAGAAAAGGGTTGTTTATAGGGGCTGAGAGCAATTGTGCATGGCAGCAACACAAGTGAAATAACAGGGTGACAGGCGTGATACAGAAGAAAGACATTATAAAAGGTAGACAGTGTCAAAAAGGTCAACACAAAAAAAAAATTGTTTTTTATTTTATGTTATTTTGTATTTTCAAACATATTTCACAGAAATTTATGAAATCCCCCCCCCCCCCCCCTGCATGCCACGCTTCAGGCTCAGTGGCTCGCTCCACTTCGCTTGCCACAAGGTTACAAAAGGTAATAGCTTGTGACATGGATAGTAAATGCAGCAAAAGTTGTAAATATATGGAAAAAAAAACCCTTAAAAAACCATGTGTCAGCCATATGTTTGTCAAACTTTTTTCATGTTGACCTTTTGACCCTGTCAACCTATTGACTGTCGACCTTGTAACTATCTATCAACTACCTCCCCATGGTGACTATGTAGTAATAATAATAATAATAATAATAATAATAATAATACAACAACAACTTAATTTATATAGCGCTCTCTCACATAGAACTCAAGGCACTTTATAGACCTGTTACAATTGATCAAGTATTACGGCAAATAGAATAACCACACCAAAAAGAAGTAAGACAAAGAAAACCTAGAGAGCCCTTAATACAGGTTGGGTATCCCTTATCCAAAAAGCTTGGGACCAGAGGTATTTTGGATATCGGATTTTTCCGTATTTTGGAATAATTGTACACCATAATGAGATATCATGGTGATGGGACCTAAGTCTAAGCACAGAATGCATTTATGTTTCATATACACCTTATATACACAGCCTGAAGGTCATTTAATACAATATTATTAATAACTTTGTGTATTAAACAAAGTTTGTGTACATTGAGCCATCAAAAAACAAACATTTCACTATGTCACTCTCACTCAAAAATGTATGTATTTCGGAATATTCCGTATTTCGGAATATTTGGATATGGGATACTCAACCTGTACAGGGTTGGCGCAATAATTTTGGGTAATAAATTCCACAGGTTACATATTTTCCCCCACAAAAGGTACCAGGTGAGGCAGCCATGTTGGGTGCACTACATAGGATTACCCTGGGTGGTATAGGTCATGCCTAGAAGAGATTACACAAATGAGGTGATTGCATTAGCCTAAATCTAGGAGTAGGTTCCTAACATAACCAACAGGTCCATGTATTTTTCATCCCATACACGCTGTGTGAGATAAGCCATACAAGGACCCCAGGCATACATGGGAACAACTGACAGGTGTAGCATGAAATACCCTGTATGAAGAGATCAGCCTGTAGTGCATCCTGCCCATGCAGACTGCTGCTGGCGGGGTGTACAACTAGTACAGAGGTAAAGCATACAGTGGGGGTTGCATGGAGAAAGTCTGAGAAATAAAAGGTATGAGAAAATAAAAAATATGAGCCCTGCAATCCAAATATTGGGAACAGGGGGGATGGAGTGGGTGAAACCTGTTAGCCAACGAGGGCAAAATGGTGGCAGGCAGGAGAGGTCCTGGTGTTTTCAAAGCTCAGCCACGGGAAAAGAGCAGGAGCCAGGCAGCGCTGACAACAGAGACACAACAGCAGTGAAGTAAAATGACTCAATTTTATCCAAAGAGGAGAATGTAATTAGATTGGTAATTCATCACTTAATTTTTTGAGACAAGCTTTAAAGAGATCCCGTCTGCAGATCCAATGTATTAGGGGTTGATTCAATTGTTTGCAGCGCCTCTCGCTGTGTGTTCTAAACTAGTGTGCACCCGACGGATCAATTCCATTTTTGCTTCGCTTGGGCGCCCCTTGACACACCCAAAAGCACTGGGTTTAGCCGCACAAAATACTTCACCCTTCTAAAGCAGTTACTACAGAGCCCAAACCACAAACTGCACTCATTTCTTCTCACACCTCAGAAGAAATGTATCTCCCATGGCTAATGGACACCTGAACAGAACAACAATTGAGTTGCTGCGTCAGGCCACCATTAATTTATAGTTTAGATGTCCAGCGGGGGGGGGGCACAGCAAACAATTGAACAACACCCCCCCCCCCCACACCCCTCCCCGAGGCTGTCTCAATAGCTTGTGTTTAAAATGGAGTTGAATTCCTACATCTGAACTAATGCTATAACAATATGAAATACATAACAAGAATTAATTTAATTGGTTATGATTGATAAAAATTTGAATCAAGGTTAGAAATCCTAAATCCGGTTTAGTGGTTGTAATAACAGTTCAGTAATGTTTAATCTGCAGCTTAAATTAAATGTACTTAGCCTTATTCCATGTAGCATAGCCCTGCACATAGGGGGTTATTAAGAGTTGATTACAAATTTTACTAAATTAGCAAAAACTGCGATCGTACGATTCACATGCTGCACCCAGCACAGGGCAAGTTCGCCCAGCATGTATGGCGCTGCCTCGAGATGCGATTGCAATTCAATTTTAATAACATTGCAAAAAACAAATAGAGGCTGGCTGCATAGGCATGCACAGAGCCGACATGTTTCCTATCACAGGAAACGCAGACGACAGCATTGGCTGGCCCCGAAATTATAGCCATGACATGCCTGCGTTTCCTGCACTCCTCCCACTAACACAGCATCGCCACCCCTGGACGCCCATTTGACTGTCAATCATGATGTGAACGCATCCTTCCGTGATGTGATCGCATCATGATAGCCGACGCACTGCGGCCGCTGTGAGCAATTGCAGCCATAGCAATCAACTCTGAATAAGGCCCATAATCCCTTTTTGTACTTGTAATCCAGACATGGGTAACCGATATACTGTAAGTGTTATATGTGTGGCCCTCTAAGCTTCAAAAGGGGCATACATTAATCTTCCGTTCAGTATTTAAAAAAAAAAAAAAAAAAAAAAAAAGCGCAAAAACATTGTCATATCCCTCACCACTAAATGCCTCTCATTTGCTCCAAAATGACCACGCTCACCACTCAGACTTGGCACGTATAGTAATATAAAATTCACCCACAGGCTACAACATGGCAATAAAATGCCATAACCTGCCTTTAGACCTCCATTTGCTACAAAATGCCACGATAGGCCTTTAGACACTCCTAATGTCTACAGATTGCACATCCTCCAACAAACCCCACTCATACCCGATTAAAGCACCATGTAGTGCAGAATACGCTGCACTCACTCTACTTTCTACTCTGCTTTGTAAGAGCGCAAATGACAAAGAAATGGGCTGCCTCCATTCAGTATTCTCTCTGCTGTCTGACATAATAAGTTAGAGTAGGGGCACACAACTGTTAACTCCAGGAAAAGTTCACCAGGGAGCTGTAGCCCACCACTGATCCAAAGCTGGGTACACACCTATGAAATTATTGGGCCAATCCCCAACCTCCCAGCCCCTTTGATAAAAGCATGCAGTCACCTAAAAATAGCCCTGTGTGTACTGGGAGCACACCGATTGGATAATCAGTTCAAGGATGGGAGTGTTTCTCCAATCTGCACAGTGATATACAAACGTGTGTACCCAGCTTAAAGAACCAATATTTTGTAAGGTACAGTATCAGGAAGGCTACTACATGTATCACTGCTATCCCAATTGGGCCCTTTCACAGAAGAGGTAGGGAAAAAGAGGAAACATAGTATGGTCCGCACTTTTTTTTTTAACAAAGCTTTTGTAGCATGTTCCAGTAGTGTAGCAAAGTGTGCCAAGCACTACAGGCAAAATAATGATACACGAAGAGCTGTACGCACCAGTATCCTATTAGTATGGTCAGGTTACATATCATTATGTCTAGTGCATAAAATAGATTCTGATGTCATTATCTTAACCAAGGACACTCTCCAGATAAAAACACATATACTATGTGAAAAAAATGTGAAAGGGGAAAAGGAAAGTATTAGTAGGGGGACTCCAAAGCATTCAAGAAAAGGAATGAACTATAGCTTATCCTTTATGATTGTTAGAGACAGATGCATCTGATTTCATTCTTACCAGCCGTGATTTCATAAATCAAAGAGATGGTCTACAACTATACAATAACGATAGCATCATTGTAACTAATCCACATCTATATAAATTGTATCACAGAACATAGATAAAAGAATGATTTAAACGATTCTAACATATCGTCCTGAGGAAGTTACCCCAATACTAAACATCTTCAGCAATAACCCTTGCACTACCCTTTGCCCTTTGGCTGCACCATGCAAACAAGAGTCTTGCAGGCAATAATAAAAGGTTTATTTTAATATTAAAGAAACTGAATTTATACATTTAGCCTTTAATCTCACGTAATGCAGATCTATCCACAAAATAGAGATTATTAGTTAACGTAACAAAGTATGCAATCATCAGTATACATTTTAATAATTTGATGTGTTTTCTATTTTCCTTTAAATTATCATTAACAAAGATTACATTTTATTACAAAACCAAAAAAAAAACCACACACACATTCCTTCTACAGAACACCAATTCCCCCACCCACTTTTTTTTTTTTAGTCCGGAAGCAAACATGTCCTGACTTTTATTTTCTACTAACCTTAGAGGAGAAGTCATAGTTTAGTTCCTTCCTTTCCTTGAATGCTTTAGAGTGCCACAGCTAAAATCATACTTTCCCTTTTCTATTTTTTATTGCCGGAATGCCAAAAGTGATCCAAGCAAAAAGCAAAGTGAATACACACGTGTATTCTCTATATATTTGTAATTATACATTTATAAATAAATAATCTATTTTTAGGGATTTTACCCAGCTTTAAGAAAGTGTTACACTAATGAAAATATTCAATTAGCCACTAATAACTGCCTCACACGGGAAAGGCTATTCAATTAAATTGTTTTTACCCCACGCTGAAAATCAGTGATTAACATGCAAAAACTCACTGATTCTGCATAAACTGCGGAGTCAATGTCAATTGTTTTTATGGGCATCTAAACTAATGGGTGTCTATCTGAGCTATTCAATTGTTGCTCCGATAAGACGCCCATTAACTACAGCAGACACATTTTAGCTCACACACCGCAGAGGTGATGAGCTAAAATGCGTGAACAGCTGGCTGCTTGGGAACCCATACAGCACTTTCCCCTTTGCATCCATTAGTTTAGTCGGATTTTGGCAATTTACAGGGCGAAACCCTATCTAATTGAGCGTGATAAGTGTGATAATTAAAAGGCACACAAAACAACTGAATTGCAACAATGGGCGGCGATTAATTATTGTGGCTTAAAAGGTCCTGAAGCTGCAAGGAAGAGTATACCCCTGGGGATTAACGTGCAGGTAAAGCCCTTATAATTACATCAGCCAACGTGGTAACTAAATGTGAATATGCCCCTAAGGGGGGTATCCAATTAGCCGTGGTAATTAACCGCAGCTAATGGATATGCCTCCAAGCTATCCTATATTCCCTGAAAAGCCGACGCAAGGTGCAGTTTATCAGAAAAACAAAATCCTTGATAAGCTCCAGTTTTTCGGGGACACAAACGTGAAAACACTCAAGTTTCTCTGAACCTGTGTGTTTTCAAACGCGAACGTATTTTTTTGTTTAGGCGTCCAAACAGGATTGCGGCTTGTCACCCATAACTGGATACCCCCCTAAGTGAGCATTTGGCAGAACTGACTCAACCATTTTTGTGGTGTAATCAGGTAATTCGACCCAAGATACAGTACATACAACATTTCTTCCACACAGTTCTTAGCATTTATTGATAGGCAGTTGACATTCTAATGAGTAGCAGGGAATCATGCCTGGGGTATGGTATGAAATGTTGACATGGACGGGAGGTCAACATGTCATTATGTCATGTCAACATTGTGAATGTATACCTATGCCTGCTATTGGCTTGTTCACACAAGATTATTTAATTAGTGTGAAGTAAATTGCAGTGCAGGGTCATTTTGCACGACCGTCAAATGATATTATTACTATACACACACATTTCAGTGTGAGGAAAAAAAAAAGTTTGAAACAATAGACAATTTAGTAATGACTACACATGGCTAGGATATTATGCTGATCTGTCATTATCCAGAGACTTGTCAGATTTTCAACGAGAGCAGATTATTGAACTTGAGCTCCAAACAAAGAAGAGGACTACGTTTAGAACTCGGTCAACTACTGCTGTTGTAAATGTGACAGCAGGATTCAATCTACAGTATGTCATCTTTCTGCAAAAGAGTTAAAAAAAATCCAACATCCATACTAGAGCTGCAATTGCCAAATCTCCGATTACAGACAACGCTAAAAGATGAAAATAGGGTATCCAGATTAGATAAACAGGACGTTTGAGGTTTGGAAACATGTAATATGGTTAATCATCTTTCACACTGTTCCCAACACCAGGACGGGCTTATGTGGAGAGAACACCCAAAGAAGCCTACTTATATGAAAATGTAACAAACCAAAACTAATACTGGACTGTAGATTTTACAAACGTACTAACAACTTTATTAAATTGCTAATTGTCTCATACAGAGACTCTGTCAGCAGCAAAACAAAGTCATGTAATCTCACAAAAAAAACTAAACAACAATGGGGCAGATGTATTAACCTGGAGGAGGCATAAGGAAGTGATAAACCAGTGATATGTGCAAGGTGATAAACACACCAGCCAATCAGTTCCAATATGTAAATTAACAGTTAGGATCTGATTGGCTGGTGCCTTTAGCACCTTACACATATCACTGGTTTATCACTTCCTTATGCCTTCTCCAGGTTAATACATCTGCCCCAGAGTTACATCACAGCTGAACAAACTCAATAGCATAATATAAAAAAAGAAAAGAAAAAGAAATCAGTGACGTTTTAACAAACGAGGGTCCCATGTGCAAGTTTTTGTGTGTGTCCATTACCTCCAGAATAATGGCACTGGCGCATGTGCCAAAAAATAGCAAGGATTCTGTCACTGTGCTAGAGTTTTTTCTATCTCCTGAGCAAGCACCATATTTCCATCATTGGGGGTGATAAACTGTTTATAACACCAGATTTTCCATCTAAAGTGACGGGGGATTGGTATTCAAATGTTTTGTTTTTTCTCGAGCTGATTGCGCCCAGTCAGCCCGGATTTAGTCACTTAAAATGGCTAAACACACCCAAAGTGCTGGGCGTGACGCAAAAAGTGCTGTTTGGGCGCTCAAATGGGTCACTCTTCACTCATTTCCGTTCGCCAGCAGAGGAGGCTGCAAGCTGAAATCTGTATCCCACGGCTAAGTGCGCCAGAATGGAGGAACAATTGAATTGCTCCGTTGGGTGCCATGTAGTGGTGGCAGCGGGGGAAAATAATTGAATTCCTCCCACTATCTTCAGAAATATTGCTCCATCTTTTAAATATATAATCTAAAAAAGGGCATTTCGTTAACAAGATCAGACCTTGTTCTGGGTGCATGGAGTATGGTGGGGGGCCCCTTAACTCATGTGCCCATGGGGGCCCAATCGCAGCATACATCCTGCACCCATTATAGATATACGCCCTAGAAAAGAACTCTAATATAAAGATCAACAGCAAGAATCTACTGTTCAGGGTAACCTTGCAAACTCATTAAACATTCCAATACTTTAACTGCATTCAATTTTCCCAATTTATTTAATCAGTGCCAAGCAATCTAATGTGGCAAAAATTGGTAATCAAAACAGAACACTGGTGATATGTAAATTGGTCAGTTCCTAAAGACGACCCTTTAAAACTACTGTATTACAGCAACATGTTTCAGTTACTTAGCATTGCATTGGGAGTTTGAATTATCTGAAAATAAGTTTTTCAAAGACTAATAGGAAACCCAGGCAACACACCTGCACTGAAAATTCGTCTCTATTGGATTCTATAATTTTTTGGTTATCTTTTAATTCTCTATGTGCAAAATTTGGCCAGCTCTTCCCAGAAGATTTATAAAGTGTCATGTTTCTGTGTGCAGGAAATAGTCATTCTATCTTTTACCAATAATAAACAGTGTCTTGCTTAGGTCACTGCATGTTTCACATAATCAGCGAGGAACAGCCATCAAGCCACACCTAGCAATATTTTTCTAACATATTATCAATTAACTTATAAATATGTCAGATATATCAGTTTATATACCGTCACAAGACCAGAGAATAATGTAGTACAATATTTTCTAATGTACTACAAATAATGCAGTGTTGGCTCAACTGAATTAGGGGTGAGCTGCCATTGCAAGATTTTCGAAATACCAGCAGTGGCACTTTCCCCCCTCGTAGCCCAACATAACAAAAATGTACTTGGCATAGAAGGAATACCTACAGAGATATCTACATACAGCCAAACAGTCTTGTTTGGCGTCCCACAGACTTTGCAACTTTTACCACTTTCATATCTAATACCCAACTCCAACCCAATGACAATGAATACGGGTTTGGACCCGGGTTTGGACACACATGTGGATTCCCGGGCCGTCGCCATTCACGGGTCTTCCGTCAGATAACAGTGGATGTTTGGAGATGACATTATCTCCAAGAGTAAAGGGCCCTACACACTGGGCGATGTGTATAGGAGATATGAACGATCTCATTCAGCTATGAACGATAAATCGTTCATATTGCTCAGTGTGTATGCATCAACGATGAACGATGCACGGCCCCACGATCGTTCATGGTTGATCTATCGTCGTTTAAACATGCAAGTCAATTTGGACGATATAGATGTGATGTACTCTCATATCGTCCAATTTGACCATCAATATCGTACAGTGTGTAAGCTGAATCGACCATCGATGTATCGTTGAGCGATATATCGTTAGTCAATTACATCGCCCAGTGTGTAGGGCCCTTTAGTAGCCTGCCAATCAGCTCGTTTTAGGCATTACCCAGGTCACCATGACCTGGCTCATACCTTTCCCATCGAAGGCTACTCGGGTGAGGGCTCGGAATAACCATGGTAGCCAAGTGCCAGGGTTGAGGCCCTGCCAATGTGGACCTGGGTAGGCCTGTTCACACTCAGTCAGGACCCGGGTTGCCCAGGCAATATACTTGGTTTTTCACTCAGTGTGAAAGTGGTATTAGCTGCGCCACGTGACTTTTTCTTAAAATATGCAACATAATCTGGTCCTTTATACAAATTTTCTGGAAACAAAAATCCTATATATATACTATTAGCGAAGTAATGCGCCCTACACATTAGGCGATGTGCCACCGAGGTGCCCGACGGCCGATACGGCCGACAGGCGACCCAGCGGCGGGGGGGGGGGGGGCAGTGACGGGGGGAGTGAAGTTTCTTCACTCCTCCCGTCACCCGGCTCCATAGACGTGCAGGCAAATATGGACGATCTCGTCCATATTGGCCTGCATGCACAGCCGACATGTCACCAGCGATGAACGAGCGCGGGGCCGCGCATCGTTCATCGCTGGTGACTCCACACTGCACGATATGAACGTTATCTCGTTCATTAATGAACGAGATCGTTCATATCGTGCAGTAATATCGGCATGTGTGTAGGGCCTATAAGATGCAAAACTCAAGAAAAAGTTCAAATCTGGGTAAAAAGGCACAAGACAGAAGTTTGATACGTCTTCTGCGCATTTAACCTGCTACTTTACACCAATTCCTTCACAACAAAAAAATATTAATCCTAAATGCTTGTGGGGGGAGGTATCCAATTTACGGCTGGTGAAAATGGCCAGATATCGCGATTGATGACTGATTGTCATTATTGTGGTATCCTAGTACAGTCTGCTTTCTTAAGCCAAAACTGGACCCACGAACGTGCAAAAACACATTATCGCACCTGAGGCACCCTATTCATAATCCGCAATAAGTGTCAGCATCGGGGGGAGTTCACCGCATTAGGGCTAATAGAATAGCCCCCGGCGATACAATTACCTGCGGTAATCGACTGCAGGTAATTGGATACCCCTCTTAGTACACAATTAGCCAATGAAGATGCAAAATTCAGTAATAAGTACGCAATCACTGAATTCGATGGCGGAATGTCTGGCACCATATGGCACAAAAAGCATGTTCATGAAGCCATGTCTGTATTATTCTGTGAATTTAAGGAGTCTTCGAAACCAAATTATTTTTTTTATTTAAACTGCAGAGTGCAATAGTCTAAAAGACTTCCAGAAATGCTGAACTCATGCCTCATTCCATGCAAAAGTTTCAGTAAGATCCTTAACTAGCCACATAATAATAATAATAACTATTATAATAATAATAATAATAATAATAATAATAATAATAATAATAATAAACACCCTAAACTACCTTGCTGCAGAGCACGGGAGCATGTAAATACAGCTAGTCTGTGACACCCCTGGTATAATGAGTAAACTCCAGACAGATAATGTTACTGCACACTGTATAACACACAGGGAGCAGCCACAGGGCTTGGGACCAGGAAGTGCACAATGCCCCTTTGCTGCATACTGGGGACGTGGGTGAGCCAGCAGTGAGAAGCAAGGGATCTGTACCTTGTAGGAGCCGCTCTCCTCTGCTGTCAGAGAGGCCATGCCGCCGCTGCACAACCCGTGTGTCAGTCAGAGCCCGCCGGGATAACTGGCTGCTGGATACTGGGGGAGCTTCCTGATAAGCAGCAGCCACCGTCTCACAACCAAGCACAAACCCCGCCCCCAGTGTCAGAGAGGCACGCCCAACGCCTCTATAACCACGCCTCCATTAAAACCATTCACTGCAGTCGCTTGTGGCTGGCGGCGTGTGACGGCCTCTGAGTGTCAGGCGCATCGCTGCAGCGTCGTCACGTAGCTGCAGCAGAGGTACTGTATGGAGGTGGCAAAACGAACGAAGCATTTCCGCCCGTGAGTGGAGACACTAGGCACAGTGTGAGGAAAGGTATAGACAAATTAAGGGGGGATGCAGGGCATACTATACCCCGGGTCTCCTTTGTCAGGGGCAGCCGGCCAAAGCACACTGATATCATGGGAATCGGTGAAGACCGGACCAAATTCCGCGGTCCGGATTTCACCGATTCCCCTGATATTGTGTGTACCAACTGTGCACAATTCAGAAGAATTTGGACCATCTACTGTTCTTTTATTCAGCACATTATACTGCTTAAAAAGGGAGTTAAACGTGGCGTGTCACATTGAATTTTAGCCAGTAACCCCTAATTGTATACAAGGGGCTCATCCCTATAATGTGTACCTGACTTGGAGCACATTAGTAATAGCCACACTGCATGTTGTCTATTTTGTATACCAGTATTAGATTTCCCTGATTTTATCATTTCCTATTATGGAACTTTTTAGCATGATTTACGAGTTACTGTATTTGTTACTTTTTAAGATATATATATCTCAGTATTTCAGTGTTGGACTGCATTTTATTTAGAGCTTGACAGGGTATTCACTGTGTTTATTTTCGATAGCTATTAATATTGTTCTACAAGGCCCTCTTCACTCGTGCTTATCCTTTTCTTACTTTCTCTAACGTCCTAAGTGGATGCTGGGGACTCCGTCAGGACCATGGGGGTTTAGCGGCTCCGCAGGAGACAGGGCACAATAATAAAAGCTTTAGGATCAGGTGGTGTGCACTGGCTCCTCCCCCTATGACCCTCCTCCAAGCCTCAGTTAGATTTTTGTGCCCGGCCGAGAAGGGTGCAATCTAGGTGGCTCTCCTGAGCTGCTTAGAATAAAAGTTTAAATTAGGTTTTTTATTTTCAGTGAGTCCTGCTGGCAACAGGCTCACTGCTACGAGGGACTTAGGGGAGAGAAGTAAACTCACCTGCGTGCAGGATGGATTTGCTTCTTAGGCTACTGGACACCATTAGCTCCAGAGGGAGTCGGAACACAGGTCTCACCCTGGGGTTCGTCCCGGAGCCGTGCCGCCGACCCCCCTTGCAGATGCCGAAGTTGAAGAGGTCCAGAAACAGGCGGCAGAAGACTTTCAGTCTTCATAAGGTAGCGCACAGCACTGCAGCTGTGCGCCATTGTTGTCAGCACACTTCATACCAGCGGTCACTGAGGGTGCAGGGCGCTGGGGGGGGGCGCCCTGGGCAGCAATGTATTATACCTTTTTTATGGCTAAAATACATCACATATAGCCCTTGAGGCTATATGGATGTATTTAACCCCTGCCAGATCTCACAAACTCCGGGAGAAGAGCCTGCCGTTTTAGGGGGCGGGGCCTATTCTCCTCAGCACACGGCGCCATTTTCCTGCTCAGCTCTGCTGTGAGGAAGGCTCCCAGGCTCTCCCCTGCACTGCACTACAGAAACAGGGTTAAAACAGAGAGGGGGGGCACTTATTTGGCGATATGATTACATATGTGAAAATGCTATAAGGGAAAACACTTGTATAAGGGGTTGTCCCTGTATAATTATAGCGTTTTTGGTGTGTGCTGGCAAACTCTCCCTCTGTCTCCCCAAAGGGCTAGTGGGGTCCTGTCCTCTATCAGAGCATTCCCTGTGTGTGTGCTGTGTGTCGGTACGTGTGTGTCGACATGTAGGAGGACGATGTTGGTGAGGAGGCGGAGCAAATTGCCTGTATTGGTGATGTCACTCTCTAGGGAGTCGACACCGGAATGGATGGCTTATTTAGGAATTACGTGATAATGTCAACACGATGCAAGGTCGGTTGACGACATGAGACGGCCGGCAAACAAATTAGTACCTGTCCAGGCGTCTCAAACACCGTCAGGGGCTTGTAAAAACGCCCATTTACCTCAGTTGGTCGACACAGACACGGGCACTGACTTCAGTGTCGACGGTGAAGAAACAAACGTATTTTCCTTTAGGGCCACACGTTACATGTTAAGGGCAATGAAGGAGGTGTTACATATTTCTGATACTACAAGTACCACAAATAAGGGTATTATGTAGGGTGGGAATAATCTACTTGTAGTTTTTCCTGAATCAGATAAATTAAAGTGTGTGATGATACGTGGGTTTCCTCCGATAGAAAATTATTGGAGGTATACCTTTTCCCGCCAGAAGTGAGGGCGAGTTGGGAAACACACCTTAGGGTGGATAAGGCGCTCACACGCTTATAAAAACAAGTGGCGTTACCGTCTCCAGATACGGCCGCCCTCAAAGAGCCAGCTGATAGGAAGCTGAAAAATATCCTAAAAAGTATATACACACATACTGGTGTTATACTACGACCAGCAATCGCCTCAGCCTGGATGTGCAGCGCTGGGGGGGCTTGGTCGGATTTCCTGACTGAAAATATTGATACCCTTGACAGGAACAATATTTTATTGACTATAGAGCATTTTAAGGATGCATTTCTATATATGCGAGATGCGCAGAGGGATATTTGCATTCTGGCATCAAGAGTAGATGTGATGTCCATATCTGCCAGACGATGTTTATAGACACGACAGTGGTCAGGTGATGCAGATTCCAGACGGCACATGGAAGTATTGCCGTATAAAGGGGCGGTCCATCGGACCTGGTGGCCATGGCAACAGCTGGAAAATCCACTTTTGTTACCCCAAGTCACATCTCAGCAGAAAAGGACACAGTCTTTTCAGTCTCAGTCCTTTCGTACCCATAAAGGCAGGCGGGCAAAAGGCCAGTCATATCTGCCCAGGGTTAGAGGAAAGGGAAGAAGACTGCAGCAGGCAGCCCATTCCCAGGAACAGAAGTCATCCACAGCTTCTGCCAAGTCCGCAGCATGACGCTGGGGCCATACAAGCGGACTCAGGTGCGGTGGGGGGTCATCTCAAGAGTTTCAGCACGCAGTGGGCTCACTCGCAGGTGGACTCCTGGATCCTACACGTAGTATCCCTGGTGTACATTGGAAATTCGAGACGTCTTCCCCTCACAAGTTCCTGAAGTCTGCTTTACCAACGTCTCCCTCCGACTGGGAGGCGGTATTGGGAAAAAAATTCACAGGCTGTATTCCCAGCAGGTGATAATCAAAGTACCCCTCCTACAACAAGGGAAGGGGTATTATTCCACACTATATTGTGGTACTGAAGCCAAACGGCTCGGTGAGATCTAAAAGATTTGAACAAATACATACAAGGGTTCAAATCAAGATGGAGTCACTCAGAGCAGTGATAGCGAACCAGGACGATATGGTGTCACTGGATATCAGGGACGCTTGCCTACATGTCCAAATTTTGCCCTTCTCACCAAGGGTATCTCAGGTTCGTGGTACAGAACTGTCACTATCATTTCAGACGCTGCCGTTTGGATTGTCCACGGCACCCCGGGTCTTTACCATGGTAATGGCCGAAATGATGATTCTTCCTAAAAGAAATATGGACGCTTTCCTGATAAGGGCAAGGTCCAGAGAACAGTTGGCAGTCGGAGTAGCACTATCTCAAGTAGTTCTACGACGGCACGAGTGGATTCTAAATATTCCAAAATCGCAGCTTTTTCCGACGACACGTCTAATGTTCCTAGGAATGATTCTGGACACAGTCCAGAAAAGGATGTTTTCTCCCGGAGAAGAAGGCCAGGGAGTTATCCGAGCTAGTCAGGAACCTCCTAAAACCAGGAAAAGTATCAGTGCATCATTGCACAAGGGTCCTGTGAAAAATGGTGGTTTCTTACAAAGCGATCCCATTCGGTAGATTTCACGCAAGAACCTTTCAGTGGAATCTGCTGGGAAAATGGTCCGGATCGCATCTTCAGATGCATCAGCGGATAACCCTGTCTCCAAGGACAAGGGTGTTTTCTTCTGCGGTGGCTGCAGAGTGCTCATCTATGAAAGGGCCGCAGATTCGACATTCAGGACTGGGTCCTGGTGACCACGGATGCCAGCCTGAGTGGCTGGGGAGCAGTCACACAAGGAAAAAATTTCCAGGGAGTGTGATCAAGTCTGGAGACTTCTCTCCACATAAATATACTGGAGCTAAGGGCAATTTACAAGGCTCTAAGCTTAGCAAGACCTCTGCTTCAAGGTCAGCCGGTATTGATCCAGTGGGACAACATCACGGCAGTCGCCCACGTAAACAGACAGGGCGGCACATGAAGCAGGAGGGAAATGGCAGAAACTGCAAGGATTCTTCGCTGGGCGAAAAATCATGTGATAACACTCTCAGCAGTGTTAATTTCGGGAGTGGAAAACTGGGAAGCAGACTTCCTCAGCAGGCATAACCTCCACCCGGGAGAGTGGGGACTTCAGCGGGAAGTCTTCCACATGATTGTAAACCGTTGGGAAAAACCAAAGGTGGACATGATGGCGTCCCGCCTGAACAAAAAACTAGACAAATATTGCGCCAGATCAAGGGACCCTCAGGCAATAGCGGTGGACGCTCTGGTAACACTGTGGGTGTACCAGTCAGGGTATGTGTTCCCTCCTATGCATCTCATACCAAAAGTACTGAGAATCATAAGAAGGAGATGAGTAAGAACGATACTCGTGGTTCCGGATGGGTCAAGAAGGACTTGGTACCCGGAACTTCAAGAGATGCTCACGGAAGAACCGTGGCCTCTACCTTTAAGAAAGGACCTGCTCCAGCAGGGGCCTTGTCTGTTCCAAGACTTACCGCGGCTGCGTTTGACGGCATGGCAGTTGAACGCCGGATCCTGAAAGGGCATTCCAGATGAAGTCATCCCTACCCTGGTCGAAGCCAGGAAGGATGTAACCGCAAAACATTTTCACCGCATTTGGCGAAAATATGTTGCGTGGTGTGAGGCCAAGAAGGTCCCTACAGAGGAATTCCAACTGGGTCGTTTCCTACATTTCCTGAAAACAGGACGGTCTATGGGCCTAAAATTAGGGTCCATTAAGGTTCAAATTTCGACCCTGTCGAATTTCTTCCAGAAAGAACTGGCTTCAGTGCCTGAAGTTCAGACGTTTGTAAAAGGGGTACTGCATATACAGCCTCCTTTTGTGCCCCAGTGGCACCTTGGGATCTCAATGTTGTTTTGAGTTTCCTAAAGTCACATTGGTTTGATCCACTCACCACTGTGGAATTAAAATATTTCACATGGAAGGTGAAGATTCTATTAGCCCTGGCTTCAGCCAGGCGTGTGTCAGAATGGGCGGCTTTATCATATAAAAGCCCTTACTTAATTTTTCATTCTGACAGGGCAGAATTGAGGACTCGTCCTCAATTTCTCCTTAAGGTGTTTTCTGTTTTTCACATGAACCAACCTATTGTGGTACCTGCGGCTACTAGGGACTTGGAGGACTCCAAGTTACTTGACGTTGTCAGGGCCCTGAAAATATATGTTTCCAGGACGACTGGAGTCAGAAAATCTGACTCGCTGTTTAGCCTGTATGCACCCAACAAGATGGGTGTTCCTGCTTCTAAGCAGACGATTGCTCGCTGGATTTGTAGTACAATTCAGCTTGCACATTCTGTGGCAGGCTTGCCACAGCCAAAATCAGTAAAAGCCCATTCCACAAGGAAGTGGGCTCATCTTGGGCGGCTGCCCGAGGGGTCTCGGCTTTACAACTTTGCCGAGCTGCTACTTGGTCAGGGGCACACCCTGACTGAGGAGGACCTGGAGTTCTCTCATTCGGTGCTGCAGAGTCATCCGCACTCTCCCGCCCGTTTGGGAGCTTTGGTATAATCCCCATGGTCCTGACGGAGTCCCCAGCATCCACTTAGGACGTTAGAGAAAATAAGAATTTACTTACCGATAATTCTATTTCTCGTAGTCCGTAGTGGATGCTGGGCGCCCATCCCAAGTGCGGATTGTCTGCAATACTTGTACATAGTTATTGTTACAAAAATCGGGTTATTCTTGTTGTGAGCCATCTTTTCAGAGGCTCCTTCGTTGTTATCATACTGTTAACTGGGTTCAGATCACAGGTTGTACGGTGTGATTGGTGTGGCTGGTATGAGTCTTACCCGGGATTCAATATCCTTCCTTATTATGCACGCTCGTCCGGGCACAGTATCCTAACTGAGGCTTGGAGGAGGGTCATAGGGGGAGGAGCCAGTGCACACCACCTGATCCTAAAGCTTTTATTATTGTGCCCTGTCTCCTGCGGAGCCGCTAAACCCCCATGGTCCTGACGGAGTCCCCAGCATCCACTACGGACTACGAGAAATAGAATTATCGGTAAGTAAATTCTTATTTTAATAATCCTCAACTGCCTAAATCCCACAGTTTTGTGGCCACCTTGGAATTTATCTCTATGTCGTTTACTGGTGTAGTTATGCTTGGTTACCCTGTACTTGTCCTTATAACTGTAAGTCACTGTTTTCCTGTTTTGATTATGTGCATATGTACTCTGTAATTGGGCGCTGCGGAAAGCTTGTGGCGCCATATAAATAAAGGATAATAATAATAACAAGTAGGACATCTGCTGTGGGACTACAAATGTCAGAATGCTGAGCAGACAGGACTTGCTGGGAATTTTAGTTCCACACCAGCTGGGGAACCATTATACATTACCATCTCATCATATGCACAATTATGGTATGTTAATGTGTTTGTGCACAAACTGGACTTTGGCACGTCTTCAGTGCAATTTTATGACCCTTGATGCGGGATGTAATGCCGTCCCAGTTGGCTGGAGGTGCGCATTGCCGGCCAAATTCAGAGGTGGTTTTTTTTTTTAGTTTTTTTTTTTTTTAAAGCTGCAATCATTTACAAGGCAAAACCATGCCTTGTAATTGATTTGGCATTTTCCAAAAAAAAAAAAAAAGTCTGAGTTTGGGCGGCAACCATTACCTCCAGCCAACTCGGATGGCATTACATCCAGCCCCACATATTTATTGGAAATAACTAATTCTAATCTGTGGATCACTTTGGTGTTTTTCTTGTATGGCGTTAGTTGTTTATGCGTGTATTTATGAAATGAAGAAAAAGCGCATAGACAACATTGTATTGCGCATATAGCGTAACACTTGTCAGTGTCCATGTTGACATTCATGTCAATCGTTGAATGTCAACGGACATCATGTTGAAATGCACAGAATGTCAACATGTACGCAATGTTGTCAAATCGGAACGTCACCATGTGACGACATTGGGGGGTTTCGATTGAATGCAATGTTGTTTAGCTTCGGAAATGAGTACCTGGAGCTATTCTATTGGCCGTGCTGTAAACCCGCAACTTTCCTGAGCCGCGAGCAGACATCCGACTTAACTAGTCCACAATGCTAGTTGCGGGGCTACAATGTGCACGAACAGCATCTGGCACAGTACTTAGTTCGGAAAATGCAGTTTATTGCGACTAAAACCCGCGGTGCAATAAACATCTTCCTTCTTAAGTACAGGGCATGATGTGGACAATTGAATAGCTCCAGGTACTTTTTCTCAAGCTAAACAATATTTCATTTAATTGAATTCCTCCATTTTCAGAATGCCAATGGTTAGGCGCCGCTGGGGGGGTATAGAGATAGGCGGGAGGGGGAGGTGAGTATGTAGTAATTATTCCAAGATATAATCATCTTCGTACCCAGTAACTGCTCCTTATGAAGTTTAACCTTCTTTTTTTCTTTTTTTTTCCTAAACATTATTCTTTGTTATCCAAAGAAACACCAAAATGCGCCACTATAATTTTTTTTATATTTTTTATAAAAGGTGAAAAGATTATAATTCTTACTATATACACTGATGCAGAGGTGAGGAGTTTTCAGTGAACCATCTCAGGGTTGTAGTTTAGAAGAGTCTTTTAGTACCAGGGAAAAAAAATTTAAGAGTGGAGGCTGCACGTTAAAAATCCTATAACCAAAAATAGGAGTATATAATGCACAGTGTGAAGATCAGCAACGCTAAATTATAATATCTACAAAGCTTTACATAAATCCGACGCATTCCCCCCCCCCCCCAACAAAATAAACTAAGAATTTAGAAAAGAGCAATGCCTCATTCTCCATGCTCCCCTTAAGTGCCCTACCTGTACACCTGTGTGCTCAGAAGTATTATTTTATAATTTATTAGCATTAACAGAGGGACTGAGCATTGTAGAGCTACAGGCCTATAAATAAGTGTTAACCCACTATCCATGAGAACCTTGCAACGCAATGAAATGCAGCCTCTATGGCCAGTTAAATAGGGCTAGAACAATTTGGTTGCCACAGTAACTATGGTATTGCTTATTTACCTAATAGACTAACTAGGCAGCTTTTAAAAGACAAATGTAAAAGTTGTAGCATTCACACGAACATTATACCAGACTGCAAATCTTTTCCATATTCTTCAATGGTTATACCTCGCATGACAGTTTTGGGAAAGAAATGCACTTTGGGAAGATTAAAGATTAAAAAGAAAAAAGAAAAGGAAAAAAAAACTGCACCGTTTTATATATTTTAAACATGTATGTCACTTTGGGATCTATTCAATTCAGCGCGCTGTGAATTGCGCTGATAAGGAGGTCCCAGAGATATTCAGTTCAGCGCTATGTTATGTCCTAGAATGCCGGTGTCTTAAACCAGGTGTTTAGTTGCGAGAATGGGCATTGTACGACTTAAATGCCATGCCACGATGCTGTTTGCACTGTGCTAAGGCACAAAGCAGCATTGCCGCATTGGTTTTGTCGCATTTTTGCTTGTACCTCAGGAGGGGTGCAAACAAATCCTGTAGTCAATTGAATTGACCCCAATTATTCTGTGTTGCCGTAAAGTGCTCACATTTGTTTGGTCACACTTTTTTTTTCTTTTCTTTTTTTTTTAAATATGATTTGTGCACACCCATGTGATCTAAATCTGACAGACTTCATGTGGGGAGCATGTGAACATTTAAAAAATGGATCACTTAAAATGACCACACAACGCCAAACCCACCATTTCAGTTGGCACATTATCAGACACTGCAGTTATCGTAGGGCCTGATTCAGAGATGTACACAATGTTTACATTGTTGCGCAATTATCTGCAGTCTGCGCTTGTGTCGCATTACACATTTGTCGCAATGGTCTTAAGGGACCGTTTATATGTGGTAACAAGGTAGTGGCGGCAAAAAATGCGGACGTGTTGTGACTGTTTTTGTGGCGTGTCTCAGCCTGCGATCTGATACGCAGTAACGGTGGCTCCAGCATCTCACTTCCTGCGGCCATGCTGTGCTACCGTAAAGCTACTTGGAAGTCCAATTATTGACTGATCTGCGAGCAATGCTGCATCTTTGTACACAACCCCTGAGGTTTGCAAAGACGCATCTCCGTACAGATCCCATCCGTAGCGACATTTGCATATTTTGGCACAGTAGCAGAGTACACATTTGCAGTTGCGCTGCAGTAGCCAACATCTCTGCATCAGTCCCTTAGAACCATACATGTTGCAATATCAGAGTCTATAGCCAGCATTATGATCTTTTCATCTACTCAATCAGTGATCGCGCTGAGCCCAAAAAAAAGTGGGTCCCAGGGACCACTCACTTTTAAAAATTGGGGTCCTACCGGTCCTTTTCTGGGTCCCATCGGAATTAAGGTTCTTATTAATCTTAAACTTGTTGCAAGGTGGGGGGGTATGGGGTGACCGTGCTGCTGGGCTGTGTAGCATGCAGGGCACCCTGCACCAGAGCTGTACCTAGACATTTTGGTGCCCTTTGGTAGAAAGTGAATTGGTTCTCCACCTCCTAGAACCTAAAGTTTAGGCAGTGTGCGCCAAACATTTAGGGGCGTGACTTAATGGAGAAGGGGCGTGACCACATAATAGTACCAATTCACATTATATCACACAGTAGTGCTGCTTATGCACATTGCACCAGGTAGCACCTCCTATACGCACTGCGCCAGGTAGAACACGTTATACACTTTGCTCCAGGTAGAGCATGTTATTAGCACCAGGCAGAGCACGTTATACACTTAGCGCCAGGCAGAGTATATTATACATATTGCACCAGGTAGATGACAATATGCAGACTGCGCCAGGTAGAGCACAATATTCACACTGCACCAGGTAGAGCACGTTACACACACTGCACCAGGTAGAGCACGTTATACACATTGCGCCAGGTAGAGCACGTTATTCACACTGCGCCAGGTAGAGCATGTTATACTTTGCACCAGGTAGAGCACGTTACACACACTGCACCAGGTAGAGCACGTTATACACATTGCGCAAAGTAGAGCACGTTATTCACACTGCGCCAGGTAGAGCACGTTATACTTTGCGCCAGGTAGAGCACGTTACACACACTGCACCAGGTAGAGCGCGTTATACACATTGCGCGAGGTAGAGCACGTTATTCACACTGCACCAGGTAGAGCACGTTATACACATTGCGCCAGGTAGAGCACGTTATACACATTGCGCCAGGTAGAGCACGTTATTCACACTGCGCCAGGTAGAGCACGTTATTCACACTGCGCCAGGTAGAGCACGTTATTCACACTGCGCCAGGTAGAGCACGTTATTCACACTGCGCCAGGTAGAGCACGTTATTCACACTGCGCCAGGTAGAGCACGTTATTCACACTGCGCCAGGTAGAGCACGTTATTCACACTGCGCCAGGTAGAGCACGTTATTCACACTGCGCCAGGTAGAGCACGTTATTCACACTGCGCCAGGTAGAGCACGTTACTCACACTGCGCCAGGTAGAGCACGTTACTCACACTGCGCCAGGTAGAGCACGTTACTCACACTGCGCCAGGTAGAGCACGTTACTCGCACTGCGCCAGGTAGAGGGGCAGAGAGATAGGGGTGTGAGGAGGTTACACTGGGCTGAGTTGGGGAGGGGAATCAATGTATCTGGACTGACAGATGGGAGGGCAGTGAGATAACACAGTAGGCTGGTTGGGGAGGGAAGGTGGAAACACTGGGCTGGCAGAGTCAGTAATGGTGGGGGGACACTGGGCTGGCAGACACTGTTAAGGCAGCATTGGCCTGCTGCTGTTCAGTTTCTGCCTGGCCTTGCACACTGGCTCAGCACTCACACCCCTTCCCCAGTGTCCCTGCATCCTCAGACCCCAGCTAAATTACCTCTGCACTGCCAGCTCTGTGCAGAGATCTGTTCCCAGGTGGCGGGTCCGGCTTGCTTCATCACTCTGCTGGGTGATGTCATCTGGCGGCGGCTCCGGCACCTCCCGTATCATCGGTAATCGTGCGTCGCGGACTGACCCCACCTCTCCCCGCCCGTGGACTAGTGCAGACAGGGTAGCGTCTAGATTCTCTTCGCGCTAAGGACCTTTCCCATAACCCCCTGGGTCCATGTCACAATCTATTTGGAATAGTAAAGTGTGGCGAGCGGAGCGGAGCGAGACACCGAGCCCGATGCGTGGCGAGCGTCCAATGCTGCATAGAGAAATACATTTGCCCCAAACGATTCGAGAACGAAGGAGACATTTAGATGCTGTAAGGGCGGAAGTGCTCTCCTGCCCTCTCGTTTTGTCACGTCCAGGTCCTTAGCACGAAGGCAACATAGACACAACCGTGCAGACAGGGAGAGGGTGACAAGTGTGGATCTAGCCCCGGAGCGCCGCGCTGCGGCTTCCCGTGGCTTGGCGATAACGGCTCAGTCCTCTCAGCGTGTTAACAACTCCCGGCACCGCCAGCATCTTCCCGCCCAGCAGCAGCTGCCGCCTGACACACTTCTGACCAATAACGTCAGAGAGCAATTCCAACGGAGCGCGTCCCCGGGGACCCGCCCATTCTTAAAAAGTGAGTCCCCAGTCTTCATTTTGGGGTAAAAAATGAGCTAGTTTTATGCCATTTTATGCAAAAAAAATTCTCTGACGTCCTAGTGGATGCTGGGAACTCCGTAAGGACCATGGGGAATAGCGGGCTCCGAAGGAGGCTGGGCACTCTAGAAAGATTTAGGACTACCTGGTGTGCACTGGCTCCTCCCACTATGACCCTCCTCCAAGCCTCAGTTAGATCTTGTGCCCGGCCGAGGTTGGATGCACACTAGGGGCTCTCCTGAGCCCTTAGAAAGAAAGTATAGATTTAGGTTTTTTATTTTCAGTGAGACCTGCTGGCAACAGGCTCACTGCAGCGAGGGACTAAGGGGAGAAGAAGCGAACTCGCCTGCTTGCAGCCGGATTGGGCTTCTTAGGCTACTGGACACCATTAGCTCCAGAGGGATCGACCGCAGGCCCAGTCCTTGGTGTTCGGTCCCGGAGCCGCGCCGCCGTCCCCCTTACAGAGCCAGAAGCAAGAAGAGGTCCGGAAAATCGGCGGCAGAAGACATTAGTCTTCTCCAAGGTAGCGCACAGCACTGCAGCTGTGCGCCATTGCTCCTCTCACACACTTCACACTCCGGTCACTGAGGGTGCAGGGCGCTGGGGGGGGGGGGGGGGGGGCCTGAGAAGCAATTATAACACCTTGGCTGGCAAAAATACCACAATATATAGCCCTAGAGGCTATATATGTGGAAAATACCCCTGCCAGAATCAAGAAAAAAGCGGGAGAATAGGCTGCGGAAAAGGGGCGGAGCTATCTCCTGCAGCACACTGGCGCCATTTCTCCTTCACAGATCCACTGGAAGGAAGCTCCCTGGCTCTCCCTTGCAGTCTACACTACAGAAAAGGGTAAAAAAAAAGAGGGGGGGCACTAAATTTAGGCGCTGTATAAATTATATATAAAAAAGCAGCTATAGGGGACATAACTCAGTTAGTCCCTGCATTATATAGCGCTCTGGTGTGTGCTGGCATACTCTCTCTCTGTCTCCCCAAAGGACTTTTGTGGGTCCTGTCCTCTGTTGGAGCATTCCTTGTGTGTGTGCGGTGTGTCGGTACGGCTGTGTCGACATGTTTGATGAGGATAATGATGTGGAGACGGAGCAGATGCCTTTAGAAGGGATGTCACCCCCTGCGGGGCAGACACCTGAGTGGTTGAGCTTATAGAAAGAAATGAGTGCACGTACAGACTCCTTACATAAGAAATTTGACGACATGCCAAATGTGGGACAGCCGACTTCTCAGCTCGTGCCTGCCCAGGCGTCGCACAGGTCATCAGGGGCTCTAAAACGCCCGCTACCGCAGACCCAGATGTCGACACTGATACTGACACCAGTGTCGACGACGATGAGTCTAATCTGATGCCCACTAAGGCCATTCACTGCATGATTGAGGCAATGAAAGAGGTGTTACACATTTCTGATATAAATACAGGTACCACTAAAAAGGGTATTATGTTTGGGGAGAAAAAACTACCCGTAGTTTTTCCCCCATCAGATGAATTAAATGAAGTGTGTGAAGAAGCGTGGGCTTTCCCTGATAAAAAATTGGTAATTCCTAAGAAGGTACTAATGGCGTTCCCTTTCCCGCCAGAGGATAGGTCACGTTGGGAAACACCTCCTAGGGTGGATAAAGCGCTCACACGTTTGTCAAAAAAGGTGGCACTACCGTCTCCGGATACGGCCGCCCTCAAGGAACCTGCTGATAGAAAGCAGGAGGCGATCCTGAAGTCTGTATATACACACTCAGGCATTATACTTAGGCCAGCTATTGCGTCAGCTTGGATGTGCAGTGCTGCCGCTGCGTGGTCAGATAAACTGTCAGAAAATATTGACACATTAGACAGAGACACGATCCTGTTAACCATAGACCATATAAAAGACTCAGGGGTAGATTTATTAAGCCTGGTGAAGTGATAAAGTGGAAGGTGATAACGCACCAGCCAGTCAGCTCCTAACTGTCATTTTTCAAACCCAGCCTGTAACATGGCAGTTAGGATATGATTGGTTGGTCATTTATCACCTTCCACTTTATCACTTCACCGAGCTTAGTAAATCTACCCCTCAGTCTTATATATGAGAGATGCACAGAGGGAAATCTGCCGACTGGCATCTAAAGTTGGTGCATTGTCCATTTCTGCTAGGAGAGGCTTATGGACTCGCCAGTGGACAGGAGATGCAGATTCTAAAAGGCACATGGAAGTGTTGCCATATAAAGGTGAGGAATTATTTGGGGATGGTCTCTCGGACCTAGTTTCCACAGCAACGTCTGGGAAGTCAGCATTTTTACCCCATGTCCCCTCACAGCCTAAGAAGGCGCCGTTTTATCAGGTTCAGTCCTTTCGGACCCAGAAAAACAGGCGTGGAAAAGGCGGGTCTTTTCTATCCAGAGGCAGAGGTAGGGGAAAAAGGCTGCAACAATCAGCAGGTTCCCAGGAGCAAAAGTCCTCCCCCGCTTCTTCTGCCAAGTCCGCCGCATGACGGTGGGGCTCCACAGGCGGAGCCTGGTACGGTGGGGGGCTGCCTCAAGAATTTCAGCGATCAGTGGGCTCGCTCACAGTTGGATCCCTGGATCCTTCAAATAGTATCTCAGGGGTACAAACTGGAATTCGAGGCGTCTCCACCCCACCGGTTCCTAAAATCTGCCTTGCCGATTGCTCCCTCAGACATGGAGGCCGTGCTAGCGGCAATTCACAAGCTGTATTCCCAGCAGGTGATAATCAAGGTACCCCTACTTCAACAAGGCCGGGGTTACTATTCCACACTATTTGTGGTACCGAAACCGGACGGTTCGGTGAGACCCATTTTAAATTTTAAATCCTTGAACACATACATAAAAAAATTCAAGTTCAAGATGGAATCGCTCAGGGCGGTTATTGCGAGCCTGGAAGAGGGGGATTACATGGTATCCCTGGACATCAAGGATGCTTACTTGCATGTCCCCATTTACCATCCTCACCAGGAGTACCTCAGATTTGTGGTACAGGATTGCCATTACCAATTCCAGACGCTGCCGTTTGGACTGTCCACGGCACCGAGGGTATTTACCAAGGTGATGGCGGAAATGATGATACTCCTTCGAAAAAAGGGAGTTTTAATTATCCCGTACTTGGACGATCTCCTAATAAAAGCGAGGTCCAAGGAACAGTTGTTGGTGGGATTAGCACTATCTCAGGAGGTGCTGCACCAGCACGGCTGGATTCTGAATATCCCGAAGTCACAGCTGGTTCCGACAACACGGCTACTGTTCCTGGGTATGATTCTGGATACAGTCCAGAAAAAAGTGTTTCTCCCGGAGGAGAAAGCCAGGGAGTTGTCATCTCTGGTCAGAGACCTCCTGAAACCAAAACAGGTATCAGTGCATCGCTGCACGCGGGTCCTGGGAAAGATGGTGGCTTCTTACGAAGCAATTCCCTTCGGCAGGTTCCATGCCAGAATCTTTCAGTGGGACCTGTTGGACCAGTGGTCCGGATCGCATCTTCAGATGCATCGCTTGATAACCCTGTCTCCAAGAACCAGGGTGTCTCTACTGTGGTGGCTGCAGAGTGCCCATCTTCTAGAGGGCCGCAGGTTCGGCATACAGGACTGGGTCCTGGTGACCACGGATGCCAGCCTTCGAGGCTGGGGGGCAGTCACACAGGGAAGACACTTCCAAGGACTATGGTCGAGTCAGGAGACTTCCCTTCACATAAATATTCTGGAACTAAGGGCCATCTACAATGCCCTAAGTCAAGCAAAATCCCTGCTTCTACACCAGCCTGTGCTGATCCAGTCGGACAACATCACGGCAGTCGCCCATGTAAATCGACAGGGCGGCACAAGAAGCAGGATGGCGATGGCAGAAGCCACAAGAATTCTCAGATGGGCGGAGAATCATGTACTAGCACTGTCAGCAGTGTTCATTCCGGGAGTGGACAACTGGGAAGCAGACTTCCTCAGCAGACACGACCTCCACCCGGGAGAGTGGGGACTTCATCCAGAAGTCTTCCAGATGCTGGTAAACCGTTGGGAAAAACCACAGGTGGACATGATGGCGTCCCGCCTCAACAAAAAGTTAAAAAGATATTGCGCCAGGTCAAGGGACCCTCAGGCGGTAGCTGTGGACGCTCTAGTGACACCGTGGGTGTACCAGTCTGTTTGTGTTCCCTCCTCTGCCTCTCATACCAAAGGTATTGAGAATAATAAGAAAGAGAGGAGTAAACACCATTCTCGTGGTTCCGGATTGGCCAAGACGAGCGTGGTACCCGGAACTTCAAGAGATGCTCTCAGAGGACCCGTGGCCTCTACCGCTCAGACAGGACCTGCTACAGCAGGGGCCCTGTCTGTTCCAAGACTTACCGCGGCTGCGTTTGACGGCATGGCGGTTGAACACCGGATCCTAAAGGAAAAGGGTATTCCGGAAGAAGTCATTCCTACGCTTATTAAGGCCAGGAAAGATGTTACGGCAAAGCATTATCACCGCATATGGCGGAAATATGTTGCATGGTGCGAGGCCAAAAAGGCCCCAACAGAGGAATTTCAACTAGGTCGATTTCTGCATTTCCTGCAAGCAGGAGTGAATATGGGCCTAAAACTAGGCTCCATTAAAGTACAGATCTCGGCTCTGTCGATTTTCTTTCAAAAAGAACTAGCTTCAGTACCTGAAGTTCAGACATTTGTGAAAGGAGTGCTGCATATTCAGCCCCCATTTGTGCCTCCTGTGGCACCTTGGGATCTCAACGTGATGTTTAGCTTCTTAAAATCACATTGGTTTGAGCCACTAAAAACCGTGGATCTGAAATATCTCACGTGGAAAGTGGTCATGTTATTGGCCTTGGCTTCAGCTAGGCGAGTGTCAGAATTGGCGGCTTTATCATGTAAAAGCCCTTATCTGATTTTCCATATGGATAGGGCAGAATTGAGGACTCGTCCCCAATTTCTCCCTAAGGTGGTGTCAGCGTTTCACCTGAACCAGCCTATTGTGGTGCCTGCGGCTACTAAGGATTTGGAGGACTCCAAGTTGCTTGACGTTGTCAGGGCCCTGAAAATATGTTTCCAGGACGGCTGGAGTCAGAAAATCTGACTCGCTGTTTATCCTGTATGCACCCAACAAGCTGGGTGCTCCTGCTTCTAAGCAGTCTATTGCTCGCTGGATTTGTAGTACAATTCAGCTTGCACATTCTGTGGCAGGCCTGCCACAGCCAAAATCTGTGAATGCCCATTCCACATGGAAGGTGGGCTCATCTTGGGCGGCTGCCCGAGGGGTCTCGGCTTTACAACTTTGCCGAGCAGCTACTTGGTCAGGGGCAAACACGTTTGCAAAATTCTACAAATTTGATACCCTGGCTGAGGAGGACCTGGAGTTCTCTCATTCGGTGCTGCAGAGTCATCCGCACTCTCCCGCCTGTTTGGGAGCTTTGGTATAATCCCCATGGTCCTTACGGAGTTCCCAGCATCCACTAGGACGTCAGAGAAAATAAGAATTTACTCACCGGTAATTCTATTTCTCGTAGTCCGTAGTGGATGCTGGGCGCCCATCCCAAGTGCGGATTGTCTGCAATACTTGTAAATAGTTATTGTTAACTAAAGGGTTATTGTTGAGCCATCTGTTGAGAGGCTCAGTTGTTTTCATACTGTAAAACTGGATATAGTATCACGAGTTGTACGGTGTGATTGGTGTGGCTGGTAGAGTCTTACCCGGGAATCTAAATCCTTCCTTATTATGTCAGCTCGTCCGGGCACAGTGTCCTAACTGAGGCTTGGAGGAGGGTCATAGTGGGAGGAGCCAGTGCACACCAGGTAGTCATAAATCTTTCTAGAGTGCCCAGCCTCCTTCGGAGCCCGCTATTCCCCATGGTCCTTACGGAGTTCCCAGCATCCACTACGGACTACGAGAAATAGAATTACCGGTGAGTAAATTCTTATTTTTTTTTTTATTTTTTTTTATTTTTTATAGGTGATTAATAATCCTGTCTCCGTGTGAAGGATCTTTATTAATGTTTTCCGCAATGAAACCTCTTCAGCTAATAAACAAAAACTTCAAAATGCTAGGATGCATTCTGCTCCAACAGGGACCCGTTCCAGCTTTCCTGTCTACATCCTGCCTTTCCCTTAGCAGGAAGAAAAAAGTAAATGGTTATGAGCACGTTGACCAAGAGAAATATGCAAATTTGTTGAGGATGGTCACAACTTCCAAGGCCAGTTCTCGGACACCAGAGGGGATATTTGAAGAAGACGGTTTCTTGTATGGCAAAGTGGTGAAGTCAAAAGTTCCATCCCAAGAATCGGAACCTAAGGTCCCCCAGAACCGTGTTTCGCTGAACAACCCTAACAAAGTTTTGGCGCCTGTGGAGAACACAGATCCCAGCATACCAATACATATTAGTCTACCATCCAGGAGTCAAATGACAAACGACAGACTGCCAAGTGTCACCCGAATCCTACAGCAGACCATGCCGATGGAGCAGGCATTTTACTTAGAAAGGTGGAAACAGAGAATGATAATGGAACTGGGGGAAGAAGGGTTTATAGAGTACACAGCAGGTATAGTAATCTATTCTAATGAATAATATCCTTATTGTTACATATTGTAGAGCTTTTCCTGCTGATTTGATGACAATTCTTATACTGGGACAAGTATTCATCACTTGTGTTTTTTATTTTTCGTTACCATTCTTTATCTAATTTATGAGATATGGAGAGTAGAGTAAAAGAAAAATAAACTCCTGAAAGACAGCATCTTGAAACCTTTGAAGCGTCATATTCCTTGCTAGGAGTATTGCAAATTACTTTTAATTAACAATCTTTTGGGTATGGTGTAATAATTCCCCAATAAAGCATTGCTATGTGCAATACATATGCACACGTTGAGTTACCATAGTTCTAACAGTTGTTCAATTTGTTTTAAGCTATCTTCTCCCAGGGAAAGATGTTTCATGCAAGGCTGGAGTATCTGCTTTTGTCTGGAGATGAGTTTACCCGGAAGCAGGAAGAAACCAAAGAGCTGTCTGGGTATCTGGCCAGTGTGGAACATGTCCTGTCTGACGTTGCAGAAATAAAGACTCTGGAAAGTGCTGTTGTGCACTCTGAGCTGAATTATTTGGGATTTGTTGACTGTGTGGCTCAGTATAGGTAAGAAATTTATTTATTTTAATTTTTTTTTTTGTAGTTTAGGAAATGCATTCACAAGAAGCTGACTTTCCCTACTGTCTCATAGCGAATCTGCTCCAGGTTTACTGAAGCAACATCTAAATAATCCTGAGATCCAGATGTTTGCTGTGTGGTAGAAAATGTTACATGGGGTATGGCATATTTTGTCGACAGCATAATGTTGACACGTTCGGAATGTTGACATGTCAAATGTAATTGTTATCTGATTGTGCCTACTAACTTCATAACTCTTATTTACTAGTACAGATTTGTCCACAGTTAATTATGTCGACACTTAATAACATTGCGAACGTCAACTGTCAATCTTACTCCGAGCCTAACTAATTGCAGCCTAATTCTAGTCTTAATTTCTCTAACGTCCTAGTGGATGCTGGGGACTCCGTAAGGACCATGGGAAATAGACGGGCTCCGCAGGAGACTGGGCACTCTAAAGAAAGATTTAGTACTACCTGGTGTGCACTGGCTCCTCCCTCTATGCCCCTCCTCCAGACCTCAGTTAGAATCTGTGCCCGGCCAGAGCTGGGTGCTTTTAGTGGGCTCTCCAGAGCTTGCTAAGAAGAAAGTATTTTAGTTTAGGTTTTTTTATTTTCAGAGAGCTTCTGCTGGCAACAGACTCTCTGCTACGTGGGACTGAGGGGAGAGAAGCAAACCTACTAACTGTGGCTAGGTTGCGCTTCTTAGGCTACTGGACACCATTAGCTCCAGAGGGATCGAACACAGGTACCTAACCTTGATCGTCCGTTCCCGGAGCCGCGCGGCCGTCCCCCTCGCAGAGCCAGAAGTACAGAAGCAGCAGCAGCATGAAGACATCGAAATCGGCGGCAGAAGCTCCAGAGGGATCGAACACGGGTACCTAACCTTGATCGTCCGTTCCCAGACCATTAGCTCCAGAGGGATCGAACACGGGTACCTAACCTTGATCGTCCGTTCCCGGAGCCGCGTCGCCGTCCCCCTCGCAGAGCCAGAAGTACAGAAGCATGAAGACATCGAAATCGGCGGCAGAAGACTCCTGTCTTCACTCAAGGTAGCGCACTGCACTGCAGCTGTGCGCCATTGCTCCCGCAGCACACCCGCACACTCCGGTCACTGTAGGGCGCAGGGGGGGGGGCTCCCTGGGCAGCAATTAAGGTACCTTTTGGCAAAATAACACATATATCCAGTCAGGCACTGGATATATGTTCGAGCCCCCGCCATTTTTTACACACAGAAGCGGGACCGAAGCCCGCCGCTGAGGGGGCGGGGCCTTCTTCCTCAGCACACCAGCGCCATTTTCTCTTTACAGCTCCGCTGGAAAGACGCTCCCCAGGCTCTCCCATGCAGTTTCCAGGTGCAAAAAGGGTAAAAAGAGAGGGGGGGCACATAAATTTAGGCGCAAAACGATCACAAACAGCAGCTACTGGGTAATCACTAAGGTACAGTGTAATCCCTGGGTTATATAGCGCTGGGGTGTGTGCTGGCATACTCTCTCTCTGTCTCCCCAAAAGCCTTTGTGGGGTCCTGTCCTCAGTCAGAGCATTCCCTGTGTGTGTGCGGTGTGTCAGTACGTCAGTGTCGACATGTTTGATGAAGAAGGATATGTGGAGGCAGAACAAGTGCAGGTGAATGAGGTGACGGTGCCGACACCTGATTGGATGGATATGTGGAAGGTGTTAAATGATGATGATGTAAGCTCCTTACATAACAGGTTGGATAAAGTTGTAGCCTTGGGACAGTCAGGGTCTCAACCCATGCCTGTTCCTACAATGCAGAGGCCGTCAGGGTCTCACAAGCGCCCACTATCCCAGATGGTTGACACAGATGCCGACACGGAGTCTGACTCCAGTGTCGATGACGATGATGCAAAGTTGTAGCCTAAAATGACTAAAGCCATCCGCTACATGATTATAGCAATGAAGGATATATTGCACATATCAGAGGAAAACCCTGTTCCTGACAAGAGCGTTTATATGTATGGGGAGAAAAAGCAAGAAGTGACTTTTCCCCCTTCACATGAATTAAATGAATTATGTGTAATAGCGTGGGATTCCCCTGATAGGAAAGTAGTAATTTCCAAGAGATTACTGATGGCGTATCCTTTCCCGCCAACGGACAGGATGCGCTGGGAATCCTCCCAGAGGGTAGACAAGGCGTTGACACGCTTATCTAAGAGGGTGGCCCTGCCATCTCAGGATACGGCCGCCCTAAAGAATCCTGCAGATAGAAAGCAGGAAGCTATCCTGAAGTCTGTTTATACACATTCTGGTACTCTACTGAGGCCAGCAATTGCTTCGGCCTGGATGTGTAGTGCTGTAGCAGCTTGGACTGATAATCTCTCGGAGGAGATAGATACCCTGGACAGGGACACTGTTCTACTGACCCTGGGACATATCAAGGACGCTGTCCTATATATGCGCGATGCCCAGAGGGACATTTGCCTGCTGGGCTCTAGAATAAACGCAATGTCCATTTCTGCCAGAAGGGTCTTATGGACTCTGCAATGGACAGGGGATGCCGACTCTAAAAACTTATAAGGGTGAAGAATTATTTGGGGACGGTCTCTCGGACCTAGTTTCTCTGACGTCCTAGTGGATGCTGGGAACTCCGTAAGGACCATGGGGAATAGCGGCTCCGCAGGAGACTGGGCACAACTAAAGAAAGCTTTAGGACTACCTGGTGTGCACTGGCTCCTCTAGTGTTCACTCTAGGCTGTTTTAGCAGGGCGCCGCGCCCTGCCCGGTTTTTAACAGGCAAAACCCGCCCTGCCCCTTTTGCGGCGCCCTGCTAGAACAGCCGCCCGCTCCCTGCCCTCCCGGCGTGTATAGATGCCGTGCGCATGCGCGCGGCATCCATTTACGCATTGGGAGAGGGCTGGGGGAAGCCCAGCACCGACGGAGGTGCTGGGCACGCCCCCAACAGTGACGTCGCCGGCCACAGACGCTCACTATAGTAGCGTCTGTGGGCCGCACCGCCCCATAAAATGACGGAGGCGTGGCCACGCCCCCTAATTTGCATGGCCGCGCACACATGTGCCCCCGGACTCCGGCGCCCTGCCCCATTTCACTCCTAGAGTGAACACTATCCTCCCACCATGACCCTCCTCCAGACCTCGGTTAGAATCTTGTGCCCGGCTGAGCTGGATGCACACTAGGGGCTCTCCTGAGCTCCTAGAAAAGAAAGTATATTTTAGGTTTTTTATTTTCAGTGAGATCTGCTGGCAACAGACTCACTGCTACAAGGGACTAAGGGGAGAAGAAGCGAACCTACCTGACTGGAGATAGTTTGGGCTTCTTAGGCTACTGGACACCATTAGCTCCAGAGGGATCGAACACAGGACCCGACCTCGATCGTTCGGTCCCGGAGCCGCACCGCCGTCCCCCTTACAGAGCCAGAAGCATGAAGATGGTCCTAAAAATCGGCGGCAGAAGACTTCGGTCTTCAACAAGGTAGCGCACAGCACTGCAGCTGTGCGCCATTGCTCCTCGTGCACACCTCACACTCCGGTCACTGATGGGTGCAGGGCGCTGGGGGGGGGGGGGGGGGGGCGCCCTGAGCAGCAATATTAACACCTTGTCTGGCAAAATAAGCACAATATATAGTCCTAGAGGCTATATATGTGTAAAATACCCCTGCCAGGATCCATAAAAAAGCGGGAGAAAAGTCAGCCGAAAAAGGGGCGGGGCTATCTCCCTCAGCACACTGGCGCCATTTTCTCTTCACAGTGCAGCTGGAAGACAGCTCCCCAGGCTCTCCCCTGTAGTTTTCAGGCTCAAAGGGTTAAAAAGAGAGGGGGGGCACTAAATTTAGGCGCAAATCTGTATATTTTAGCAGCTATAAGGGAAAAATCACTGTGGGTAGTGTGAATCCCTGCATTTATATAGCGCTCTGGTGTGTGCTGGCATACTCTCTCTCTGTCTCCCCAAAGGACTTTGTGGGGTCCTGTCCTCAGTCAGAGCATTCCCTGTGTGTGTGCGGTGTGTCGGTACAGCTGTGTCGACATGGTTGATGAGGCCTATGTGGAGGCGGAGCAGATGCCGATAAATATGATGTCGCCCCCTGTGGGGCCGACACCAGAGTGGATGGTTAGGTGGAAGGTATTAACCGACAATGTCAACTCCTTACATAAAAGGCTGGATGACGTAACAGCTGTGGGACAGCCGGCTTCTCAACCCGAGCTGGCCCAGGCGTCTCAAAGGCCATCGGGGGCTCAAAAACGCCCGCTACCTCAGATGGCTGACACAGATGTCGACACGGAGTCTGACTCCAGTGTCGACGAGGTTGAGACATATACACAATCCACTAGGAACATCCGTTGCATGATCTCGGCAATGAAAAATGTGTTACACATTTCTGACATTAACCCAGGTACCAAAAAAGGGGTTTTATGTTTGGGGAGAAAAAGCAGCCAGTGTTTTGTTCCCCCATCAGATGAGTGAATGAAGTGTGTGAAGAAGCGTGGGTCCCCCCGATAAGAAACTAGTAATTTCTAAAAAGTTACTGATGGCGTACCCTTTCCCGCCAGAGGATAGGTCACGTTGGGAGATATCCCCTAGGGGGGATAAGGCGCTCACACGTTTGTCAAAAAAGGTGACACTGCCGTCTTAGAATACGGCCACTTTGAAGGAGCCTGCTTATAAAAAGCAGGAGGCTATCCTGAAGTCTGTATATACACACTCAGGTACTATACTGAGACCTGCAATTGCCTCAGCATGGATAGTGCTGCTGCAGCGTGGTCTATTACCCTGTTAGGACAGGGATACTATTTGCTAACCATAGAGCATATTAAAGACGTCGTCTTATATATTAGGGATGCACAGAGGGATATTTGCCGGCTGGCATCCAGAATTATTGCAATGTCCATTCTGCCAGGAGGGTATTAGGGACCCGGCAGTGGACAGGCGATGCTGACTTTAGAAGGCACATGAAGATTCTACCTTATAAGGGTGAGGAATTGATTGGGGATGGTCTCTGGGACCTCATATCCACAGCAACAGCTGGGAAGGAAAACATTTACCTCAAGTTTCCTCACAGCCTAAGAAAGCACCGTATTATAAGGTACAGTCCTTTCGGCTTCAGAAAAGCAAGCGGGTCAAAGGCGCTTCCTTTCTGCACAGAGACAAGGGAAGAGGGAAAAAGCTGCACCAGACAGCCAGTTCCCAGGATCAAAAATATTCCCCCGCTTCCTCTGAGTCCACCGCATGACGCTGGGGCTCCACAGGTGGAGCCAGGTGCGGTGGGGGCGCGTCTCGGGAACTTCAGCGACCAGTGGGCTCGCTCACAGGTGGATCCCTGGGTTCTGCAAGTGGTATCGCAGGGATACAAGCTGGAGTTCGAGGCGACTCCCCCTCGCCGTTACCTCAAATCAGCCTTGCCTGCTGCCCTCGAGGAGAGAGAGTACTGGCGGCAATTCACAAGCTGTACTTCCAGCAGGTGATGATCAAGGTACCCCTCCTTCAACAAAGCCGGGGTTACTATTCCACAATGTTGGTGGTACCGAAACCAGACGGTTCGGTGAGACCCATTCTAAAATTGAAATCCTTGAACACTTATATACGAAGGTTCAAGTTCAAAATGGAATCGCTCAGGGTGGTTATTGCAAGCCTGGACGAAGGGGATTACATGGTATCACTGGACATCAAGGATGCTTACCTGCATGTCCCCATTTACCCTTCTCACCAGGAGTACCTCAAAATTGTGGTACAGGACTGTCGTTACCAATTCCAGACGTTGCCGTTGGTCTGTCCCCGGCATCGAGGGTATTTACCACGGTAATGGCCGAAATGATGATACTCCTTCAAAAAAAAGGGAGTTCTAATTATCCCGTACTTGGACGATCTCCTTATAAAGGCGAGGTCCAGGGAGCAGTTGTTCGTCGGAGTAGCACTATCTCGGGAAGTGCTACAACAGCACGGCTGGATTCTGAATAGTCCAAAGTCGCAGCTGGTTCCTACGACGCGTCTACTGTTCCTGGGTATGGTTCTGGACACAGAACAGGAAAAAGGGTTTCTCCCGGAGGAGAAGGCCAAGGAGTTGTCATCTCTAGTCAGAGACCTCCTAATACAAATACAGGTGTCGGTGCATCAATGCACGCGAGTCCTGGGAAAGATGGTAGCTTTTTACGAAGAAATTCTATTCGGCAGGTTCCATGCAAGGATCTTCCAGTGGGATCTGTTGGACAAGTGGTCCGGGTCACATCTTCAGATGCATCGGCTGATAACCCTGTCCCCAAGGGCCAGGGTGTCGCTGTTGTGGTGGCTGCAGAGTGCTCATCTTCTAGAGGGCCGCAGATTCGGCATACAGGACTGGGTCCTGGTGACCACGGATGCCAGCCTTCGAGGCTGGGGGGGCAGTCACACAGGGAAGAAACTTCCAAGGACTATGGTCAAGTCAGGAGACTTCCCTACACATAAATATTCTGGGACTAAGGGCCATTCACAATGCCCTAAGTCAGGCTAGACCCTGCTTCAACACCAGCCGGTGCTGATCCAGTCAGACAACATCACGGCGGTCGCCCATGTAAACCAGCAGGGCGGCACAAGAAGCAGGATGGTGATGGCAGAAGCCTCAAGGATTTTCCGATAGGCGGAAAATCATGGGTTAGCACTGTCAGCAGTGTTCATTCCCGGAGTGGACAACTGGGAAGCAGATTTTCTCAGCAGGCACGACCTCCACCCGGGAGAGTGGGGACTTCATCCAGAAGTCTCCAAAATGATTGTACACCATTGGGAAAGGCCACAGGTGGACATGATGGCGTCCCGCCTCAACAAAAAGCTAAAAAAATATTGCGCCAGGTCAAGGGACCCTCAGGCGATAGATGTGGACGCTCTGGTAACACCGTGGGTGTACCAGTCGGTGTATGTGTTCCTTCCTTTGCCTCTCATACCCAAGGTACTGAGAATACTAAGACGGAGAGGAGTAAGAACTATACTCGTGGTTCCGGATTGGCCAAGAAGAGCTTGGTACCCAGAACTTCAAGAAATGATCTCAGAGGACTCATGGCCTCTGCCATTCAGACAGGACCTGCTGCAGCAGGGGCCCTGACTGTTCCAAGACTTACCACGGCTGTGTTTGACGGCATGGCGGTTGAACACCGGATCCTAAAGGAAAAAGGCATTCCGGAGGAAGTCATTCCTACGCTGATTGAGGCTAGGAAAGATGTGATCGAAAAACACTGCATATGGCAAAAATATGTTGCATTGGTGTGAGGCCAGGAAGGCCCCAACGGAGGAATTTCAACGGGGTCGATTTCTGCACTTCCTACAGTCAGGAGTGACTACGGGCCTAAAATTGGGTTCCATTAAGGTCCAGATTTCGGCTCTGTACATTTTCTTCCAAAAAGAACGGGCTTCACTGCCTGAAGTTCAGACTTTTAAGGGAGTGCTGCATATTCAGCCCCGTTTGTGCCTCTAGTGGCACCGTGGGATCTCAACGTGGTGTTGGATTTCCTGAAGTCGCATTGGGTTGAGCCACTTAAATCCGTAAAGCTAAAATACCTCACGTGGAAAGTGGTCATGCGGTTGGCCTTGGCGTCGGCCAGGCGTATATCAGAATTGGCGGTTTTTGTTATGAAAAAGCCCTTATCTGATTTTCATATGGATAGGGCGGAATTGAGGACTCGTTCCCAATTCCTTCCTAAGGTGGTATCGGCTTTTCATGTGAACCAACCTATTGTGGTGCCTGCGGCTACGTGGGACTTGGAGGACTCCAAGTTACTGGACGTAGTCAGGGCCCTGAAAATATGTTTCCGGGACGGCTGGAGTCGGGAAAACTGACTCGCTATTTATCCTGTATGCACCCAACAAGCTGGGTGCTCCTGCTTCTAAGCAGACTATTGCTCGCTGGATCTATAGCACGATTCAACTTGCACATTCTGCGTCTGGACTGCCGCACCCTAAATCTGTAAAAGCCCATTTCACGAGGAAAGTGGGCTCTTCTTGGGCGGCTGCCCGAGGGGTCTCGGCTTTACAACTTTGCCGAGCTGTTACTTGGTCGGGTTCAAACATTTTTGCAAAAGTCTACAAGTTTGATACCCTGGCTGAGGAGGACCTTGAGTTGCTCATTCGGTGCTGCAGAGTCATCCGCACTCTCCCGCCCGTTTGGGAGCTTTGGTATAATCCCCATGGTCCTTACGGAGTTCCCAGCATCCACTAGGACGTCAGAGAAAATAAGATTTTACTCACCGGTAAATCTATTTCTCGTAGTCCGTAGTGGATGCTGGGCGCCCGTCCCAAGTGCGGATTGTCTGCAATACTTGTATATAGTTATTGCCTAACTAAAGGGTTATTGTTATGAGCCATCTGTTACTGAGGCTCAGTTATATTTCATACTGTTAACTGGGTATAATATCACGAGTTATACGGTGTGATTGGTGTGGCTGGTATGAGTCTTACCCGGGATTCAAAATCCTTCCTTATTGTGTCAGCTCTTCCGGGCACAGTATCCTAACTGAGGTCTGGAGGAGGGTCATGGTGGGAGGAGCCAGTGCACACCAGGTAGTCCTAAAGCTTTCTTTAGTTGTGCCCAGTCTCCTGCGGAGCCGCTATTCCCCATGGTCCTTACGGAGTTCCCAGCATCCACTACGGACTACGAGAAATAGATTTACCGGTGAGTAAAATCTTATTTTCCACTGCTACGGCAGGGAAGTCAAATTTCTTGCCTTATGTTCCCTCACAGCCGAAGAAAGCACCGTATTACTAAATGCAGCCCTTTCGTTCGCAAAAGAGCAAGAAAGTCAGAGGGGCATCTGTTCTTGCCAGAGGCAGGGGTAGAGGAAAAAAGCTGCACCATGCAGCTAGTTCCCAGGAACAAAAGTCCTCCCCGGCTTCCACTAAATCCACCGCATGACGCTGGGGCTGCACAGGCGGAGCCAGGAGCGGTAGGGGCGCGTCTCCGAAATTTCAGCCACCAGTGGGTTCGCTCACAGGTGGATCCTTGGGCTATACAAATTGTGTCTCAGGGATACAAGCTGGAGTTCGAAGTGACGCTCCCTCACCGTTACTTAAAATCGGCCTTGCCAGCTTCCCCCATTGAAAGGGAGGTAGTGCTGGCGGCAATTCACAAGCTATACCTCCAGCAGGTGGTAGTAAAGGTTCCCCTCCTTCAACAGGGAAGGGGTTACTATTCCACTATGTTTGTGGTACCGAAACCGGACGGTTCGGTCAGGCCCATCTTGAATTTAAAATCCCTGAATATTTATCTGAGGAAATTCAAGTTCAAAATGGAATCGCTCAGAGCGGTCATTGCAAGTCTGGAAGAGGGGGATTTCATGGTGTCTCTGGACATCAAGGATGTTTACTTGCATGTCCCCATTTATCTGCCTCATCAAGAGTACCTCAGGTTTGTGGTACAGGACTGTCATTACCAATTCCAGACGCTGCCGTTTGGCCTGTCCACGGCAACGAGAATATTTACCAAGGTGATGGCGGAGATGATGGTGCTCCTTCGGAAGCAAGGAGTTACAATTATCCCATACTTGGACGATCTCCTCATAAAGGCGAGGTCCAGGGAGCAATTACTGATCAGCGTAGCACACTCTCAGGAAGTGTTGTGGCAGCACGGCTGGATTCTGAATATTCCAAAGTCGCAGCTGATCCCTACGAAGCGTCTGCCCTTCCTGGGCATGATTCTGGATACAGGCCAGAAGAAGGTATTTCTCCCAGAGGAGAAGGCTCAGGAGCTCGTGACTCTGGTCAGGGACCTCCTGAAACCAAAACATGTGTCGGTGCATCACTGCACGCGAGTCCTGGGAAAGATGGTGGCGTCATACGAAGCCATTCCCTTCGGCAGGTTCCATGCCAGGATTTTTCAGTGGGATCTGTTGGACAAGTGGTCCGGATCGCATCTTCAGATGCATCGGCTGATCACCCTGGCCCCCTCAGGAGTGACTATGGGCCTAAAATTAGGGTCCATAAAGGTCCAGATTTCGGCCCTATCCATTTTCTTTCAAAAGGAACTGGCTTCACTGCCTGAGGTTCAGACGTTTGTTAAGGGAGTGCTGCATATTCAGCCCCCTTTTGTGCCACCAGTGGCACCTTGGGATCTTAACGTGGTCTTGGGGTTCCTGAAATCCCACTGGTTTGAGCCACTTAAGACCGTGGAGCTAAAGTATCTCACATGGAAAGTGGTCATGCTATTGGCCTTAGCGTCGGCTAGGCGTGTGTCAGAATTGGCGGCTTTGTCATGTAAAAGCCCCTATCTGGTTTTTCATATGGACAGGGCAGAATTGCGGACTCGTCCGCAATTTCTACCAAAGGTTGTGTCTTCGTTTCATTTGAACCAACCTATTGTGGTGCCTGCGGCTACTCGTGACTTGGAGGATTCCAAGTTGCTGGACGTGGTCCGGGCTTTGAAGACTTATGTTAACAGAACGGCTGGAGTCAGGAAGTCTGACTCGCTGTTTATCCTGTATGCAGCCAACAAGCTGGGTGCTCCTGCTTCAAAGCAAACTATTGCGCGCTGGATCTGTAACACGATTCAGCGGCATTGCCGCATCCAAAATCGGTGAAAGCCCACTCCACAAGGAAGGTGGGCTCTTCTTGGGCGGCTGCCCGAGGGGTCTCGGCATTACAGCTTTGCCGAGCTGCTACTTGGTCGGGTTCAAACACTTTTGCAAAATTCTACAAGTTTGATACCCTGGCTGAGGAGGACCTTGTGTTTGCACATTCGGTGCTGCAGAGTCATCCGCACTCTCCCGCCCGTTTGGAGGCTTTGGTATAATCCCCATGGTCCTTACGGAGTCCCCAGCATCCACTAGGACGTTAGAGAAAATAAGATTTTACTCACCGGTAAATCTTTTTCTCGTAGTCCGTAGTGGATGCTGGGCGCCCGTCCCTAGTGCGGACTTTCTGCAATACGTGTATATAGTTATTGCTTAATAAAGGGTTATGTTATATTGGCATCCTTTGGTTGATGCTATGTTGTTTGTTCATACTGTTAACTGGGTAAGGTTATCACAAGTTATACGGTGTGATTGGTGTGGCTGGTATGAGTCTTACCCTGGATTCCAAAATCCTTTCCTTGTAATGTCAGCTCTTCCGGGCACAGTTTTCTTAACTGAGGTCTGGAGGAGGGGCATAGAGGGAGGAGCCAGTGCACACCAGGTAGTACTAAATCTTTCTTTAGAGTGCCCTGTCTCCTGCGGAGCCCGTCTATTCCCCATGGTCCTTACGGAGTCCCCAGCATCCACTACGGACTACGAGAAAAAGATTTACCGGTGAGTAAAATCTTATTATAACCCTAAAATCGGGTGTAAACTTTTAGAAATAAACATTCTGACAATGTCGGCATTATGCCAGTGTCAACATAATGCATTGTGTACATGTAAATCAGAGTTGTGGAGTTAGTAGGCACAATCGGCTAAGAATTGCACATATCTCTCAACACTGCCACCTCTCAAAACTGTACTAAAAAATAATGTATAGTAAACTCTAATTCGTTATCCAGGAAAACTTTGATATATATCCCTCACTTAGAATCCTGATATGGATGGCATCCATCCAACATAACCTTTGGTAAACTGATAAATGTTTATGGAAATATAGATGGGATCCTGCCTTTAGGTCGACAGCACTTAGGTTGACACTCATTAGGTCGACCACTGTTGGTCAATATGGAAAAAGGTCGACATATTTTTTTTTTTTTTCTTTTTTTTTTTTTCTTTTACTTTTTCACACTTTCTGATCCATGTGGACTACGACTGGGAATAGTAATCAGCGAGGCACCTTGCCCGAAGCATGGTGAGCCATGCGAGGGGATACTGTGCACTAATTGGGGTTCCCGGTCTCTTTACGAAGAAAACGACACCCACATTTTTTTTTTAAACTCATGTCGACCTTTTTCCATGTCAATCTGGCCGTGTCGACCTAGTCACTGTCGACCAATAGTCGTCGACCCTATGAACCACACCCATATAGATAATGTCCATATTTGCTACATCCGTATTAGAAAAGGTCTTTTATGTTTGGCTTCTTTGACCATGTGTCACACATCTCCCCTGTTGTATATCCAGAACTGATAGATTTTAGTGTAACTTTGACCTAACAGCAGCTACTATGTCATCCACTGTTACTAATAGGCTGCCCCTGTGCTCCACCTTACGGAACAAAATCTCTAATCACGTTCATTTGTAGTGTTGCTAAACAGTGACGCATCTACTATAGATACAGGGGATGCTTCTTATATGGGGCCTGGCTTTCCTATCAAAGCTCCATACACAAAGGGGCCCTTTAAAAATTTTATGAGGCCCAAAAATGTTTGTTCACGTCCTTGCTGGTAAAGTTTGATTTAGCACAAAGCCCGGCTGCCCAAGTGGTTTGCAAATAGGCGACAACAAGGACCCATGAAACGTGCAACAAATGAAGATTTTTATTTTTTTCCTGATTCTTCCTTTTTTATAAAAAAATTTTTATTTATTTTTTTTTTTTTTCCATTTCACAAAACCATTTTAGATATCTTTGACTATAGAAGGGCTCCTAATTGTGCAATGATGTCACTGATTAGTGGTGAACTGTTCTGCGTTCTCATCAGTTCTGGTTTAGTATAGAGCGTGGCTATTGCTTCTGTTTGTCCATGATCGATCCATTTAAAGATGCACCAAATACAACTAATGCTTACCAGCAGAAGAAATGAGGAGCTTTTTTAGGACTAAGTATAATTACATAGCAAACAACTGGTTCTATTCAGGGTGCAAGACCACAAAAGCAAAACTAAAGCCACGAGTAAAAATATATACGGGGAGATGTACCAAGCCTTGGAGAGTGATAAAGTGGAGATAGGAAATGATTGACTAGTACTTTCTAACTGCCAAGTTACAGGCTGTGTTTGAAAAATGACAGTCATGAGCTGATTGGTTGGAAGTTTGTCTCTCTTCACTTTCTTTCCAAGGCTTAGTACATCTGCCCCATCTTCACATATAAAAGTGAGTTCTATGACCATATATATTTTCTAAAAAATATTTTCTGCTGCAAACTAAGAATGCTTTGCAAATATTTCTCTAACGTCCTAAGTGGATGCTGGGGACTCCGTAAGGACCATGGGGAATAGCGGCTCCGCAGGAGACTGGGCACATCTAAAGAAAGCTTTAGGACTATCTGGTGTGCACTGGCTCCTCCCCCTATGACCCTCCTCCAAGCCTCAGTTAGATCTTTGTGCCCGAACGAGAAGGGTGCAGACTAGGGGCTCTCCTGAGCTTCTTAGTGAAAGTTTTAGTTTAGGTTTTTTATTTTCAGTGAGACCTGCTGGCAACAGGCTCACTGCATCGAGGGACTAAGGGGAGAAGAAGCGAACTCACCTGCGTGCAGAGTGGATTGGGCTTCTTAGGCTACTGGACATTAGCTCCAGAGGGACGATCACAGGCCCAGCCTGGATGGGTCCCAGAGCCGCGCTGCCGGCCCCCTTACAGAGCCAGAAGGCAGAAGAGGTCCGGAAAATCGGCGGCAGAAGACGTCCTGTCTTCAACAAGGTAGCGCACAGCACTGCAGCTGTGCGCCATTGCTCTCAGCACACTTCACACTGCGGTCACTGAGGGTGCAGGGCGCTGGGGGGGGGGGTGCCCTGAGACGCAATAAAAAACACCTTGGATGGCAAAAAATGCATCACATATAGCTCCTGGGCTATATGGATGCATTTAACCCCTGCCAGAATACATAGAAAAACGGGAGATAGGCTCCGCCCCCTTATCGGCGGCCTTATCTCCTCAGCACACTGGCGCCATTTTCCCTCACAGCTCCGTTGGAGGGAAGCTCCCTGTCTCTCCCCTGCAGTCACTACACTACAGAAAGGGTTAAAAAAGACAGGGGGGGCACTAATTACGCGCAGTATTAAAGATACAGCAGCTATAAGGGGAAAAACACTTATATAAGGTTATCCCTGTATATATATAGCGCTTTGGTGTGTGCTGGCAAACTCTCCCTCTGTCTCCCCAAAGGGCTAGTGGGGTCCTGTCCTCTATCAGAGCATTCCCTGTGTGTGTGCTGTATGTTGGTACGTTTGTGTCGACATGTATGAGGAGAAAAATGATGTGGAGACGGAGCAGATTGCCTGTAATAGTGATGTCACCCCCTAGGGGGTCGACACCTGAGTGGATGAACTGTTGGAAGGAATTACGTGACAGTGTCAGCTCTGTATAAAAGACAGTGGTTGACATGAGACAGCCGGCTACTCAGCTTGGGCCTGTCCAGACGTCTCATAGGCCGTCAGGGGCTCTAAAGCGCCCGTTACCTCAGATGGCAGATATAGACGCCGACACGGATACTGACTCCAGTGTCGACGGTGAAGAGACAAATGTGACTTCCAGTAGGGCCACACGTTACATGATTGAGGCAATGAAAAATGTTTTACACATTTCTGATAATACGAGTACCACCAAAAAGGGGTATTATGTTCGGTGAGGAAAAACTACCTGTAGTTTTCCTGAATCTGAGAAATTAAATGAGGTGTGTGATGATGCGTGGTTTTCCCCCGATAACAACTGATAATTTCTAAAATGTTATTGGCATTATATCCTTTCCCGCCAGAGGTTAGGGTGCGTTGGGAAACACCCCCTAGGGTGGATAAAGCGCTCACACGCTTGTAAGGGCTCTACCCTCTCCTGAGATGGCAGCCCTTAAGGATCTTGCTGATAGAAAGCAGGAGGGTATCCTAAAATGTATTTACACACATACTGGTGTTATACTGCAACCAGCAATCGCCTCAGCCTGGATGTGCAGTGCTGGGTTGGCGTGGTCGGATTCCCTGACTAAAAATATTGATACCCTAGATAGGGACAGTATATTTTTGCCTATAGAGCATTTAAAAGATGCATTTCTATATATGCGTGATGCACAGCGGAATATTTGCCGACTGGCATCAAGTCTAAGTGCGTTGTCCATTTCTACCAGTAGAATGTTATGGACACGTCAGTGGTCAGGTGATGCGTATTCCAAACGGCATTTGGAAGTATTGCCTTATTAAAGGGAGGAGTTATTTGGGGTCGGTCTTTCAGACCTGGTGGCCACGGCAACAGCTGGGAAATCCACGTTTGTACCCCAGGTCGCCTCTCAACATGAGAAGACTCAGTATTATCAGGCGCAGTCTTTTCGTGGACAAGCGGGCAAAAGGTTCCTCATTTCTGCCCCGTGACAGAGGGAGAGGAAAAAGGCTGCAGAAATCAGCCAGTTCCCAGGAACAGAAACCCTCTCCCGCCTCTGCCAAGACCTCAGTATGACGCTGGGGCTTTACAAGCAGAATCAGGCACGGTGGAGGGCCCGTCTCAATGAATTTCAGCGCGCAGTGGGCTCACTCGCAAGTAGACCCCTGGATCCTTCAGGTGATATCTCAGGGGTACAAATTAGAATTCGAGACGTCTCCCCCTCGCCGTTTCCTAAAGTCGGCTTTACCGATGTCTCCTTCTGACAGGGAGACAGTTTTGGAAGCCATTCACAAGCTGTATTCCCAGCAGGTGATAATCAAGGTACCCCTCCGGCAACAGGGAACGGGGTATTATTCCACACTGTTGTGGTACCGAAGCCGGACGGCTCGGTGAGACAGATTCTAAATCTAAAATCTTTGAACACTTACATACAGAGGTTCAAATTCAAGATTGAGTCACTCAGAGCAGTGATTGCGAACCTGGAAGAAGGGGACTACATGATGTCTCGGGACATCAAGGATGCTTACCTTCATGTCAAAATTTGCCCTTCTCATCAAGGGTACCTCAGGTTTATGGTACAGAACTGTCACTATCAGTTCAGACGCTGCCGTATGGATGGTCCACGGCACCCCGGGTCTTTACCAAGGTAATGGCCGAAATGATGATATTCCTTCGAAGGAAGGGAATTTTAGTTATCCCTTACTTGGACGATTCCCTGATAAGGGTAAGATCCAGGGAACAGTTGGAGGTCGGTGTAGCACTATCTCAGGTAGTGTTGCGGCAGCACGATTGGATTCTCAATATTCCAAAATCGCAGCTGGTTCCGACGACTTGTCTTCTGTTCCTAGGGATGATCCTGGACACAGTCCAGAAAAAGGTGTTTCTCCCGGAGGAGAAAGCCAGGGAGTTATCCGAGCTAGTCAGGAACCTCCTAAAACCGAGCCAAGTCTCAGTGCATCAATGCACAAGGGTTCTGGGTAAAATGGTGGCTTCCTACGAAGCAATCCCATTCGGCAGATTCCACGCAAGAACTTTCCAGTGGGACCTGCTGGACAAATGGTCCGGGTTGCATCTTCAGATGCATCAGCGGATAACCCTGTCACCAAGGACAAGGGTGTCCCTCCTGTGGTGGTTGCAGAGTGCTCATCTTCTAGAGGGCCGCAGATTCGGCATTCAGGACTGGGTCCTGGTGACCACGGATGCCAGCCTGCGAGGCTGGGGAGCAGTCACACAGGGAAGGAATATCCAGGGCTTATGGTCAAGCCTGGAGACATCACTTCACATAAATATCCTTAAGCTAAGGGCCATTTACAATGCTCTAAGCTTAGCAAGACCTCTGCTTCAAGGTCAGCCGGTGTTGATCCAGTCGGACAACATCACGGCAGTCACCCACGTAAACAGACAGGGTGGCACAAGAAGCAGGAGGGCAATGGCAGAAGCTGCAAGGATTCTTCGCTGGGCGGAAAATCATGTGATAGCACTGTCAGCAGTATTCATTCCGGGAGTGGACAACTGGGAAGCAGACTTCCTCAGCACGACCTCCACCCGGGAGAGTGGGGACTTCACCCAGAAGTCTTCCACATGATTATAAACCGTTGGGAAAAACTCGACCGGTATTGCGCCAGGTCAAGGGACCCTCAGGCAATAGCTGTAGACGCTCTGGTAACACCGTGGGTGTACCAGTCAGTGTATGTGTTCCCTCCTCTGCCTCTCATACCCAAGGTACTGAGATTGATAAGATGGAGAGGAGTAAGCACTATATTAGTGGCTCCGGATTGGCCAAGAAGGACTTGGTAACCGGAACTTCAAGAGATGCTCACGGAGGATCCGTGGCCTCTACCTCTAAGAAGGGACCTGCTCCAGCAAGGACCCTGTCTGTTCCAAGACTTACCGCGGCTGCGTTTGACGGCATGGCGGTTGAACGCCGGATCCTGAAGGAAAAGAGGCATTCCGGATGAAGTCATCCCTATCCTGATCAAAGCCAGGAAGGATGTAACCGCAAAACATTATCACCGCATTTGGCGAAAATATGTTGCGTGGTGCGAGGCCAGTAAGGCCCGACGGAGGAAATTCAACTGGGTCAATTCCTACATTTCCTGCAAACAGGAGTGTCTATGGGCCTGAAATTGGGGTCCATTAAGGTTCAAATTTCGGCCCTGTCAATTTTCTTCCAAAAAGAACTAGCTTCAGTCCCTGAAGTTCAGACGTTTGTAAAAGGGGTACTGCATATACAGCCTCCTTTTGTGCCTCCAGTGGCACTTTGGGATCTCCATGTAGTTTTTGGGTTCCAAAAGTCACATTGGTTTGAACCACTTAAATCTGTGGAGTTAAAATATCTCACATGGAAAGTGGTCATGCTGTTGGCCCTGGCCTGGGCCAGGCGCGTGTCAGAATTGGCTGCTTTATCCTGTTAAAGCCCTTATCTGATTTTCCATTCGGACAGGGCGGAATTGAGGACTCGTCCTCATTTTCTCCCTAAGGTGGTTTCAGCGTTTTCACCTGAACCAACCTATTGTGGTGCCTGCGGCTACTAGGGACTTGGAGGACTCCAAGTTGCTAGACGTTGTCAGGGCCCTGAAAATATGTTTCCAGGACGGCTGGAGTCAGGAAAACTGACTCGCTGTTTATCCTGTATGCACCCAACAAGCTGGGTGCTCCTGCTTCTAAGCAGACTATTGCTCGTTTGATTTGTAGTACAATTCAGCTTGCACATTCTGTGGCAGGCCTGCCACAGCCAAAAATCTGTAAATGCCCACTCCACAAGGAAGGTGGGCTCATCTTGGGCGGCTGCCCGAGGGGTCTCGGCTTTACAACTTTGCCGAGCAGCTACTTGGTCAGGAGCAAATACGTTTGTAAAATTCTACAAAATTGATACCCTGGCTGAGGAGGACCTGGAGTTCTCTCATTTGGTGCTGCAGAGTCATCCGCGCACTCCCGCCCGTTTGGGAGCTTTGGTATAATCCCCATGGTCCTTACGGAGTCCCCAGCATCCACTTAGGACGTTAGAGAAAATAATAATTTACTTACCGATAATTCTATTTCTCGTAGTCCGTAGTGGATGCTGGGCGCCCATTCCAAGTGCGGATTGTCTGCAATACTGGTACATAGTTATTGTTACCAAAAAAATCGGGTTATTGCTGTAGTGAGCCATCTTTTCTAGAGGCTCCTCTGTTATCATGCTGTTAACTGGGTTCAGATCACAAGTTGTACGGTGTGATTGGTGTGGCTGGTATGAGTCTTACCCGGGATTCAAGATCCTTCCTTATTGTGTACGCTCGTCCGGGCACAGTATCCTAACTGAGGCTTGGAGGAGGGTCATAGGGGGAGGAGCCAGTGCACACCAGATAGTCCTAAAGCTTTCTTTAGATGTGCCCAGTCTCCTGCGGAGCCGCTATTCCCCATGGTCCTTACGGAGTCCCCAGCATCCACTACGGACTACGAGAAATAGAATTATCGGTAAGTAAATTCTTATTTTTTCTCAATTAACAAAATGCATGAGCAATCAACAAAGTGAATGACCGGAGAGAAATCTAAATCAAATCAATATTTGATGTGACCACCATTTGCCTTCAAAACAGCATCAATTCTTCTAGGTACACTTGTACTCCGTGTTGGAAGGAACTCGGCAGGGAAGTTGTTCCAAACATCTTTGAGAACTAATCCTTCTGTCTCTTCATGTAATCCCAGACAGACTCGATGATGTTGAGATCAGGGATCCATATCATCACTTCCAGGACTCCACTTGCTGGATGTTATGCCTGTTGGAAACACGTGTCAGGACTCGGACTAGGCTCTCACCATCCAGCCTCCCATCCCCATAAGGCCAGGGAGGACAAGCTAAGTGGAGGGCTCACTGTCACTCTGTACAGTTAACTATTGATGCTGCGAAGTCTGGTCAAGATAACGTTTAAAGGAAGTACTAATCTCTCTTAAATATTAGCGCACCTATCTGATCCATCCTTCTTCACGTTTGTAGTCTGTTTTGGTATTGGGGAATACCACTGGTCGGAGAGGTGCTGCTGATTTCTTTGGGTCACTCCTTTAACTCTGTTTATTGTTTGCATAAATCCCCATCTCCATTTGCTGAAATGCAGCACCAAACTTGCAAGGAACCTCCACCATGTTTCACTGTGGCCTGCAGACACTGATTATTGTACCGCTCTCCATCCCTTCGGCTAACAAACTGCCTTCTGTTCCAGCCAAATATTTCAAGCTTTTTGGCTTATCAGTCCAGAGCACCTGCTGCCATTTTTCTGCACCCCAGTTGTTATGTGTTTGTGCATTGTTGAGTCGCTTGGCCTTGTTTCCACGTTGATGGTATGGGTTTTTGGCCGCAATTCTTTCATGAAGATGACTTCTGTGAACAGTAAATGGGTGTACCTGGGTTCCACTGGTTTCTACCAGTTCTGAGTTGATGGCTTTACTGGACATCTTCCGATTTAGAAGGGAAGTAAGCATGATGTGTCTTTCATCGGAGGCATTAAGTTTCCTTGGCCAACCACTGTGTCTACGGTCCTCAGTGTTGCCCGTTTCTTTGTGCTTCTTCAGCAGAGCTTGAACAGCACATCTTGAAACCAGTCTGCTTTGAAATATTGGTGGTCATTCCAAGTTGGTCGCAGCAGCAATTTTGTTAGCAGTTGGGCAAAACCATGTGCACTGCAGGAGGTGCAGATATAACATGTGCAGAGAGAGTTAGATTTGGGTGGGGTGTGTTCAAACTGGAATCTAGATTGCAGTGTAAGAATAAAGCAGCCAGTATTTACCCTGCACAGAAACAAAATAACCCACCCAAATCTAACTCTCTCTGCAAATGTTATATCTGCCCCCCCCCCCCCCCCCCCCTTGCAGTGCACATGGTTTTGCCCAATTGCTAACAAACTTGCTGCTGCGATCAACTCCGAAATACCCCCCATTGGCTGGGAGATACCTTGCTGATACAGTATAACTACTGTCTTGTTGCTCTGTTCAGTCTTGACATGAAACGGTCTTCCACAACCTCACCCTTGTAGAGGAGTTTGCCTGTTCCTCAGCCAGTTTTAAGCCTCCTACACAACTGTTTCAGTGAAGGACCGTGTTTAAACCTACTTATGAAAATGATGATCATTATCACCGGTTTGGTTTGATTGGTTAAAAAAAAAATATATATATATATATATATATATATATATATATATTATACATACACATACACACAAAATACTATATTCCTACAAAATCCCTGACTTTGTGCAAGTGTACCTAGAAGAATTGATGCAGTTTTGAAGGCAAAGGATGGTCACACCAAATATTGATTCGATTTTAGATTTCTCATCTGTTCCTTCACTTTGCATATTGTTAATTGATAAAAGAAACTATTAACCCTTCTATTTTTGAAAGCATTCTTACTTTGCAGCATTTTTTTTACACCTGCCTAAAACTTTTGCACAGTATTGTATGTCACAGTATAGCTTGATTTAACTGTCCTTTTAATAAAATGTCTTGAAATCCTTTGCAGGGAGAAGCTGTGCTTGATAGACTGGAAAACCTCTGAAAAGCAGAAACCACAATTAAAGAACACATTTGACAATCCTCTACAAGTTGCAGCATATATAGGCGCTATAAATCATGACCGTAATTATAACTTCCAAGTAAGTAAAGTGGTATTTTATATTTTCTCCTTCCCTTTTTTTTTTTTTTTTCTCTTTTGTGACAGAGCCATTATTAAGTACCAAGACTGCCAAAAATACAGCTTTCTAGACAATGTATGCATTTTATTTAGTTGTTTGGGCAGACCAATAAAATGAAGAGTAGAAGGGCAGGTTAGTTCTGGATGTAGAGGCACACCAGAATAGTGGTGATCAAACAAAAAGGTTCTCAAGGCACCCCAACAGTCCAGCTTTATAGGATTGAGCACAGGTGAATGAATTAGTACAGCAGTTATTTTGATCTAATTATCTGTGCTCAGGCATGGATATCCTTGAAATTTAAATTTTAGAAAGCTCTCCACGAGTCTTCCAACAGATCATGTGTCAAGGATTTCTTTTTTATTACATGAGTGAATGGTCTGGCTAATTCTTATTTCACAAGGAAGTTTTGGTTTGTTGAGATGATATAGAAATGAATCTGGGGAGCCCTCGGTGTCTGGTGAAGAATACAGTTTGTGCATGTCAGAAAGATATACTGTAAGATGTGAGGGACTATTTAGTGGTGTTTGAATGGATACACGCAGAGATATTGTGGGACTTGCATTAAGGTAGGATGTAAAAGATGCTGGGGAGCATTATGAGTAGTGTGATGGAATCTGATAGTGAAAAGGATGGAGCACTAATGATAGTGTAATACCCTTTTCAGAGAGACATCCCTGCATTTCACTGCTGTCGTTTTGCCGGTCTCTGCCTGACCCCCCCGCCCCGCCCCATCTTTTCCACAGAGAAGCAAATTACCGGATCAAGAATTTCTACCATGTAATTTGCGGATCAAAATGGGTATTTCATCTGTGTTAAAGGGTCAACCTGGGTAGAAATTTTCGGGTCTCCAACCCTGGTAAATTCCTGGGTCGATGTCCCGGGAATTTCAACCCGGGTTGACCCTTTCACACAGAAAAAGGACCAGTTTTTATCAGCAAATTACCGGGTGCAACTGCTTCACCCAGTAATTGAATTTTCTGTGTGAAAGGGGTATTAGTAAACTCTAGGATTTTTTTTCAAGCAGGATTCTGATCACTGAGGAGGGCGCATTTAATTGTGATGGACAAAATTTATGGATGCAACATGTTGCGTCCTTTTAAAATGAAATATACTTCTTATACTTAATTCTCCAAAACACACCTTATTCTTTAAAAGAAAGATTTGTAGTCTGTAGTAACTAAATACATTTTAATATGAATAAACTCCATTATTTTCTGTTCTTGAGGTTCAGGTGGATGGTCCTTTCACAGACTCCAGTGCAGTGATGTGTGTTGCAGAGTGCACTTGTTGCTGTAGCTAACGATAGATGTGAGGCAACCTCTGTGCATTTGCTTTGAAGGTACTCACCCCTACAACTGACCTGAGGATTTCCAAACCCTCCAGACAGATGATAGTTGCCTGAGCAGGTCTGTGTTGCTGCATGTAGCCTCCTGTCTGAGTAAGCACTTGGTGTTTTGAGTAGAATTTTTGTTTTTTGTATTTTTAAGTGTGTAAAAAGTGGTAATGAATCTATCAGGACTATGATTATGCCTCAGATAGTAGGAGTTGTTCAGGTAGATATCTGCCCCTCTGATTGCTGAGCACTGTCTTGATTTTGGGCACTGAAAGTCATCTGAGGCGTAATCTGGAGATGGAAGAGAACTCAAGTATCATTAGACTCAGATATGCATTAGGAGGGGGCTCCTTGTGACAGTTGTGTGCATAGATGATATTGACCTGGTTATACCGCCAAATTGGGGGGTGGGGGAGCTTGTAGTCCCCTTGTGACCCCTGCTCATGGAAACTGGTGTCATCAGAAAAATGCAGGAAATCAACATTCGCTATAAATGTAGGGCCTGCAGTATAGGAGAATGGACATGAAGGGGGTGAGGCATGGATGACTGGATTTTGCGGTGTTGTTTGAATGAGTGGTAAGACCTGTATAATATGAACACTGATGGTATGGTGCGTTCTCTAGCTTAGTATGACAGACATTTGGCTATCCTGTAATTTTGCTTTCTTATATGGTCTTAGGTTGCAGTTCTGACATCACTAGGCTTGACCATTTCATTTGATGTAGTTCTTGTGTTGGAAATGAAACAGAGATAACTTTATCTTTCAGGTTGATTGTGGACTCATAGTAGTGGTTTATAAAGACGGATCCCCTGCACATGCACATTTTATGGACCCCAGCGCTTGTTTACATTACTGGGACAAGTGGCTGCTACGTCTGGAAGAATATAAAGAGAAAAAGGAGGAAAAACAATAGTAACATAATGGCTATATACAGTATGCCGTATAGTAGAAGGCTTTATCGCATTTGTGAATGTAAAGGTCTCGATCAGGTTATTTGGAGTGTAATCTTCGTTATTGGGAGAGCTGGACTTTTCCGGTGCACTTCTTCCTTCCTCTGTAATGGAGCTTCTCAGTAGAAAAGTGCGGAAAACCACCTGATAAAATAAAAACGATAAAGTTAGCAGTTATTAGATATTATGTAATTAAATATCTTACATTTTTACCAGGTCGTTAGTTTTTTATTCGATTAAAGGGAACTGTTTTTTTTTGTTGTTCTTTTTTTTTAATCTGAAATATTAGTATTGTTATTGATCTAATTGGTACTGATTAAATATGTAAACACTTCAAAAGATGCTTACTTTATTCTAAAACATGCGAGTATTGGTTTAATCTCTGTCCGAGACATCAGTTGACTTGTGGCATGGTGCCCTGCTGATACACTGGCCGAAAGGGTATGGTGTACGTACGTGTACCTTCATGGGAGTGCAAGGATCATCTGCACAAATACTTGAGTGATACTGCATAGAGTGCACATAGATAAATGGTTACATTCTGCACTAGTGAGTTTTAATCCGGAATGGTCAGATATGCTAAATTTCTAGGTGGGCCTGGCTGCTTGGTCAGGTGTTGACAATTACAAGTCATGTATATTTAGTGCTAAATTAATCACCCATCATAATTATCAAATTAAATCCAACACCATTGCCATTCATTGTTATATTATTTAAAAAAAATACTTATATGATGTGCAGTCAGTGTTGATTATATAAATACGAAGTTATCGTATCATTAAAAACCTGTTACATATCACAGATTTTCTAATTGTTGAATAATAAACACAAACATTAAAATGGCACTCTGAGCAATGGAGTGTCTTTAAGCTGATCTCAGAGGTAGAAATGGTCTGAGATATAGATCTCAGTCCATTGTTCCAAAGGCCATCCCTTTGGTAAAGGGTGGCTAATTTCTGTGTACATCTGATGCACTGCATTGTAGCAATAATACATTTGAAGAATGAAACTGTGTTTGTTTGTGATTTGCTTCAATAAAAAATGTTGCTAGAAAAGTTTCTGCTGTACAAAGAGTCAGATACATTGCATTTAATGTACTGTATATGGTGAGGGTTTTTTTTTTCTTTTTTAATCTGTTTGAACAACTTATACCAAACCACCAAATAATATTGCAGAAGGTCTATGATCTTATTGTGTAGAAATATTACACCTGGTTTTCTTGTATGTCAAAGTGTAAGGGATTAGTTCATTCTTCTGTATCTTTCCTTTTTTTAGAACATAGTTTTATTAAGAAGAAGGCAAGGAGTACAAAACAGCCACTGTTGTACAAAGGTTGAAAATAAAGCATCACAACAGTAGTATATCAAAATTGTATAAAGGTGTCATTATACTTCCATCTTCCTCAGTTTTTGTATTTTATTCTAAAATAATAATAGACAAAAAAAAAATTAAATCAACAATATTGAACCTAAAACAGCACAGAAGAAGGTAAGGAAAGAGAGAGAAGAAAGAAAAGAGAACGAGAGAGAGAAAAAATCACTGCCTATCTGTGTGTAATAAGTTGAGAACTTATGTATTCGGTGGTCTATAGTGAACATACATCAAAAAGCATACACAACGATAATTGGTAAGAACGATTGAGACCGGTTACTTATCAATGACCAGGACGTATTTTCAAAAACTTGTATTATACGGGTTTACTGAGAAACTGGTAAGAACGCAAGGTACATTCCCCATCTGGCGTAAAATCTAGATACACCTTTCTCAATATCCATTAATGCAGTGCGTCTATCAAAATATAGGATGGAAAGCAATTCCTGAGTCCAGGGGCCTGTCTAGATATCCATTTCTACAGAACAGATTTACTAACAATGGTAATCAACACAGTCAAAAATGCAACTGGGGAAGGGTAATCAGGAGTAAATGGCCATGTAGATAAATCCGCTAATACAAAGGCTTCCCATAAAAAAAGGTTCAGAGGTACCCATTACCTGTTTAATAAATGAGTGTATTTTAAACCAAAACTTAATTTTAGGGCAATACCATACATTGTGTGCAAAAGTGACTGAGATAGCTGTACACTTTGGACATGCACCCGATTCTTCAGCTACCACATGTCTCCTCTGAGCTTGGGAAAAATAAGCCATATTTAGAAACTTAATATGGGTCTTTTGTAATTTTGCTGAGATGTTTCAGAGTGGTCGGCAAAAATGTCAAGAGGCGTTCTTAGTGTCGAAAGTCAGGAAAAACTATGGTCCAAGATTTCCAAATCATAGGCCATAATCTGTCCATGTTACTGGGTAATAAATCCGTATATAAATAACGTTGTTTAAATTTGGAGAGGATAGATAATGTAATAGAGTTTGCAAAGGACACTGTGTTATAGGTTAACAGTGGGTATTAGGGGTTAACTTACTTAAAATATAATGCCTAGATTGTAAGTACAGAAAAAAAATTGGTATTGTGGGATGTCAAACATGGTTCTCAATTGCTGATAAGAATAGAGAGTGCCACCTGGGTCAAAAATATCACGAATTGCTGAAATACCCTTTTCATTACAGGTTTTGTCATGAGAAATGTTGAGAGGGAGAAAAATCAGGGTTTCCCCAGACAGTTAAATATTTATTTATTTTTCGAGTATTTTTATTCAACAAAATAGTTAACGATACAGACATGGCAGTGTATGCTGGGAAACGCAATTGGCATTATACAATACACTGGGTCAAATACCTCCCCCATCAATATAGATACATAATAATAGACATTCCAGGAAGATACAGTTCCAAATACTTTCAACCCACATTATACAGATTTTCTGAAGTCCGTAATCAGATCATAATCCGCATACTTAACATTTTCAATTTTCTCCCCGAAATATTTTAAGAAACATCCCAACTAGCGGGCCAGATATAGCCCACAACCCCCCTGAGAGAAAGGAAAAAAAAATAAACACAAAACCTTCAAGCCTAGAGATACATAATTGTATGAGGTGAGGTACAATGACAATATAAATAGAATAAGGGGAGAGGAGTCCGGCTCTGTACCACGAGGCCCAGAGAGCACACTACCGGTAGGGCCAATAAACCCTAAATCTAAAGGGCAAGGGATGAGTATGATGAGCTGATCCAAGGGGACCATATTTTCTCGTATTTGGTAAGAGCATTATTTTTCATATATATATATATATATATATATATATATATATATATATATATATATAATATATATATATATGTAGAGGCACTCTCCAGAATTTGTAAATATGCAAAAAGGTAATTTATTATACTATACGTTACATAGTCCACTTGAATAGTGTCCTTAATGAATCCTCAAGCGCTTTCGGCCCATAGAGGGCCTTCCTCAGGAGGCTGTGTACAATAATTCCATCAGATCATAAGACCAAACAACAGGTCTACCCAGACATCCAGCAGTATACTGGGTTATGCCTGACAGGCTCTATATACACCTATGTTCAATTAAAATTTGGCGCCAAAGACGCCCCCAGTATGACCTCATATCAATGCGACATAATTCTATGTATAACAATCTTAAACTATCAATACAAAAACTGTGCAAAATCTTCCCAAACGGGAAGGAATACTGTGGGGCACACTCACACTCAATAGCCAGGATCAGTTCTACGTATTCAGGCGGGTCCCGCAGGTCGTATCCGGTGATCGTGAACACGAACTGTTCACAGCAGCTGGGTACGGAGGGAAGGTAATGGCGTGCGTAACTAAGCAACGGAACATACTTCCCGTCTGTGAAGCGCACGCGTCACAATGACGGAAGTATAGCTGAACCGCACGACGCGCAAACCGGAAGTCTCCCCGTCTGAGCAAGAACGTTCAGCTCGCCATATACAAGGCAAACCTATATGGGCACATTCCGCAACAAAAATCTATATTTATATATCCATGCTAGACAAAAGGATCCTAGCTAATTGAGTGTGCACCCCACAACTCCGGTGTCAAGAGCCAATCGGCTGCAGATAAACATATCCCCAAATAGTAAAACAATAAAGAGGAAAAATAAAACATGACAAAACAAGAAAAAAACATACACTGTGGCCACCAATTAGGCGGGCAGGTACGACCATTCTCTATTTATGCAAAAGGTTTATAAATATATCAAAATTCACAAAAAAGGTGAAGGAAGGTCTTACAACACCATCCATAGGTGGCCACAGTCCACCAATGATAAATAAAAAAGTCAACATGCATAGTTAAAATACTCTAGTTGACCTACACTGCACACTCAGTGCAGATATAGATCTCCATAGGGCAAATCTATCAAATTAGGTCAAGGATATAACCTCATGAAATATACATATATGTATGTGTGTGTCGGTCAGAATATCACTCTAATAGCATAGGGGGTACCCTTGAAAAAGGACGGGTAGTAAGGGTATGATTGCATTATCAGAGTCTCCATTCCTCACCGCAAAAAAAGGTTTAGAGGATTAGATTCATTAAGTCCATAGGGAGACACTGAGCCCAGTCTGTGAATCCACCTTGCTTCCAGCTTTTTTAATAGGAGTGATCGGTCCCCACCCCTCTTAGGCATCGGGACCCAGTCAATAATCCGACACTTCAGAGATGCCACTTGATGTCCTGCTGTCAGAAAGTGCTGGGCAACCGGTTTGTCAGTCTGTCCTGTCAACAGTGCTTTGTGAATAGAGCTCCGGTGGTTCGCCATCCTCTCCCTAAAAGTACATGTGGTCATCCCCACATACGGGAGGCCACACGGGCAGAGCAACATATAAATTACATGATCAAGTCGGCAATGCAACCGAAATCTGATGCCAATCATTTTCCCACTTCGGGGATGCGGGAATTTATCCCCAACCAGCATGGAGCGACACATCACACATCCCAGGCATTTCACACATCCCTTCTTTTGTGTTTTTAACCAACCACCTTCTTCGTTGGTAGGCTGTTTTACTGGGTGCATGAGAAGCTGCTTGAGGTTACGGCCACGTCTGTAAGCCATCATAGGCGGTTGTTCAAACAGTCCCTTCAATTTAGGGTCAGACTTTAATATTGGCCAGTGTCGTCTTAATGATGTTCCAATGTTGGTTGATTTACCATCAAATTGTGTGACGTATATCATTCGTGCCTCTTTTGGTGGTTCAGACTGTATGCATTTTAACCGTGCTTTCGCCAGGCAGTTATTAATCGTGCTTTTTTTGTACCCCCTTTCCAAGAAACGGGTTTTCATCTCCAAGATTTGTGTCTCTGCAATTGCTGGATCGGTGTTATTCCTCAGTACTCGCATAAACTGGGAAATGGGTAGGCTTGACCTAAGTGCCGGTGGATGGTTACTCGTAGCATGCAAGATCGTGTTTCGATCTGTCTCCTTTCTATATAAGGTGGTACCCAATTTAGTCCCGTTACGAAAAATGGTAAGATCCAAAAAATTGATGGAGTCCCCACTAATATGGCCAGTAAAGCGTACTGTAGAATCCAAATTGTTTAAATGTTCCAACATACTATTGAATTCAGACTCGGTGCCGTCCCACAGCATAAATATATCATCAATAAAACGTTTATAATAAATAATTTTGCTGCCGTATGTGGGTAAGATATTGGTCGTCTCATATTGGTGCATAAAAATGCCTGCATACATGGGGGCCACGTTGGACCCCATAGCTGTTCCCGAGCACTGTATATAGTAGTCACCCTGATACATAAAGTGATTTCGTCAAGATCAATTCCAAAAATTCCAACAGCCCCTCAATGGGGATTGTCAATGTGCCCACTGAGATAAGTAAATCCCTTACTGCTTCGAGGCCCAAACCGTGGGGAATTATGGTATATAGTGACGACACATCAAGTGTCACCAACATAATTCCCTCATCAATATCTCCAAGTTCCAGGATTTTAGTTAAAAAATCCCCTGTATCTTTCAAGTAACTTGGGATAAATGGGATTAATTCCTGTAAAAAGGAGTCTACAAACATCGCTAGAGGTTGTAAGAGGGACCCCCTGGCTGATATGATCGGTCTGCCCGGGGGGCTAACCAAGGATTTATGAACCTTGGGCAAGGTGTAAAGCATTGGGCAGATAGGGTGTTCCACCTTCAAGAAGAGGGATATTTGCTCAGTCAGCCACCCCTGGCAGACCGATCTATCAACCAGAGTGTCAACCTTCTTTTTAATAAGTGGCATCGGATTGACATCACATTTGGTATAGGTACCTACATCAGATAACTGGCGCCTGACCTCCGCGTCATAATCTTTGAAGTTCTGAATGACCACGGCCCCGCCCTTATCGGCGGGCCTGATAACAATCCCATCATTGGTACGTAGGTCATTCAAGGACTTGCGTTGTTCAGGCGTCAAGTTACCAAATGTTCTATCAGGCATGTTATTAAAATCGTTCTCAGTCATTCTCAGGAATGTACGTATACTAGGGCTACAGGTCGGTGGATCAAAAACACTAGGTTTCTTCAAAACAGAGGATTGCTAAGCAAGAGATGATGATTTTAACCTAGCGGTTGACCAATATAAATTTGGTCGGAAGCTAAGGTTGAGGGAATTCTTTAGTGATAAAACGGGGAACCTAGGGGCTGAAATGACTCGATCCTCTGTTTTGAAGAAACCTAGTGTTTTTGATCCACCGACCTGTAGCCCTAGTATACGTACATTCCTGAGAATGACTGAGAACGATTTTAATAACATGCCTGATAGAACATTTGGTAACTTGACGCCTGAACAACGCAAGTCCTTGAATGACCTACGTACCAATGATGGGATTGTTATCAGGCCCGCCGATAAGGGCGGGGCCGTGGTCATTCAGAACTTCAAAGATTATGACGCGGAGGTCAGGCGCCAGTTATCTGATGTAGGTACCTATACCAAATGTGATGTCAATCCGATGCCACTTATTAAAAAGAAGGTTGACACTCTGGTTGATAGATCGGTCTGCCAGGGGTGGCTGACTGAGCAAATATCCCTCTTCTTGAAGGTGGAACACCCTATCTGCCCAATGCTTTACACCTTGCCCAAGGTTCATAAATCCTTGGTTAGCCCCCCGGGCAGACCGATCATATCAGCCAGGGGGTCCCTCTTACAACCTCTAGCGATGTTTGTAGACTCCTTTTTACAGGAATTAATCCCATTTATCCCAAGTTACTTGAAAGATACAGGGGATTTTTTAACTAAAATCCTGGAACTTGGAGATATTGATGAGGGAATTATGTTGGTGACACTTGATGTGTCGTCACTATATACCATAATTCCCCACGGTTTGGGCCTCGAAGCAGTAAGGGATTTACTTATCTCAGTGGGCACATTGACAATCCCCATTGAGGGGCTGTTGGAATTTTTGGAATTGATCTTGACGAATAATCACTTTATGTATCAGGGTGACTACTATATACAGTGCTCGGGAACAGCTATGGGGTCCAACGTGGCCCCCATGTATGCAGGCATTTTTATGCACCAATATGAGACGACCAATATCTTACCCACATACGGCAGCAAAATTATTTATTATAAACGTTTTATTGATGATATATTTATGCTGTGGGACGGCACGGAGTCTGAATTCAATAGTATGTTGGAACATTTAAACAATTTGGATTCCACAGTACGCTTTACTGGCCATATTAGTGGGGACTCCATCAATTTTTTGGATCTTACCATTTTTCGTAACGGGACTAAATTGGGTACCACCTTATATAGAAAGGAGACAGATCGAAACACGATCTTGCATGCTACGAGTTACCATCCACCGGCACTTAGGTCAAGCCTACCCATTTCCCAGTTTATGCGAGTACTGAGGAATAACACCGATCCAGCAATTGCAGAGACACAAATCTTGGAGATGAAAACCCGTTTCTTGGAAAGGGGGTACAAAAAAAGCACGATTAATAACTGCCTGGCGAAAGCACGGTTAAAATGCATACAGTCTGAACCACCAAAAGAGGCACGAATGATATACGTCACACAATTTGATGGTAAATCAACCAACATTGGAACATCATTAAGACGACACTGGCCAATATTAAAGTCTGACCCTAAATTGAAGGGACTGTTTGAACAACCGCCTATGATGGCTTACAGACGTGGCCGTAACCTCAAGCAGCTTCTCATGCACCCAGTAAAACAGCCTACCAACGAAGAAGGTGGTTGGTTAAAAACACAAAAGAAGGGATGTGTGAAATGCCTGGGATGTGTGACGTGTCGCTCCATGCTGGTTGGGGATAAATTCCCGCATCCCCGAAGTGGGAAAATGATTGGCATCAGATTTCGGTTGCATTGCCGACTTGATCATGTAATTTATATGTTGCTCTGCCCGTGTGGCCTCCCGTATGTGGGGATGACCACATGTACTTTTAGGGAGAGGATGGCGAACCACCGGAGCTCTATTCACAAAGCACTGTTGACAGGACAGACTGACAAACCGGTTGCCCAGCACTTTCTGACAGCAGGACATCAAGTGGCATCTCTGAAGTGTCGGATTATTGACTGGGTCCCGATGCCTAAGAGGGGTGGGGACCGATCACTCCTATTAAAAAAGCTGGAAGCAAGGTGGATTCACAGACTGGGCTCAGTGTCTCCCTATGGACTTAATGAATCTAATCCTCTAAACCTTTTTTTGCGGTGAGGAATGGAGACTCTGATAATGCAATCATACCCTTACTACCTGTCCTTTTTCAAGGGTACCCCCTATGCTATTAGAGTGATATTCTGACCGACACACACATACATATATGTATATTTCATGAGGTTATATCCTTGACCTAATTTGATAGATTTGCCCTATGGAGATCTATATCTGCACTGAGTGTGCAGTGTAGGTCAACTAGAGTATTTTAACTATGCATGTTGACTTTTTTATTTATCATTGGTGGACTGTGGCCACCTATGGATGGTGTTGTAAGACCTTCCTTCACCTTTTTGTGAATTTTGATATATTTATAAACCTTTTGCATAAATAGAGAATGGTCGTACCTGCCCGCCTAATTGGTGGCCACAGTGTATGTTTTTTTCTTGTTTTTCTCTTGTTTTGTCATGTTTTATTTTTCCTCTTTATTGTTTTACTATTTGGGGATATGTTTATCTGCAGCCGATTGGCTCTTGACACCGGAGTTGTGGGGTGCACACTCAATTAGCTAGGATCCTTTTGTCTAGCATGGATATATAAATATAGATTTTTGTTGCGGAATGTGCCCATATAGGTTTGCCTTGTATATGGCGAGCTGAACGTTCTTGCTCAGACGGGGAGACTTCCGGTTTGCGCGTCGTGCGGTTCAGCTATACTTCCGTCATTGTGACGCGTGCGCTTCACAGACGGGAAGTATGTTCCGTTGCTTAGTTACGCACGCCATTACCTTCCCTCCGTACCCAGCTGCTGTGAACAGTTCGTGTTCACGATCACCGGATGCGACCGGCGGGACCCGCCTGAATACGTAGAACTGATCCTGGCTATTGAGTGTGAGTGTGCCCCACAGTATTCCTTCCCGTTTGGGAAGATTTTGCACAGTTTTTGTATTGATAGTTTAAGATTGTTATACATAGAATTATGTCGCATTGATATGAGGTCATACTGGGGGCGTCTTTGGCGCCAAATTTTAATTGAACATAGGTGTATATAGAGCCTGTCAGGCATAACCCAGTATACTGCTGGATGTCTGGGTAGACCTGTTGTTTGGTCTTATGATCTGATGGAATTATTGTACACAGCCTCCTGAGGAAGGCCCTCTATGGGCCGAAAGCGCTTGAGGATTCATTAAGGACACTATTCAAGTGGACTATGTAACGTATAGTATAATAAATTACCTTTTTGCATATTTACAAATTCTGGAGAGTGCCTCTACCTTCCTTTCTATAATTAGAATGCTTTGCATTTGGAGTGATCACCCCAGTCGTTGTTTCTGCTGAAGATGTGAGTGCGACCATCACTGGGAATATATATATATATATATATATATATATATATATATATATATATATATATATATATATATATATATATATCTCGGTCATTCACCAAAGCTTTAAATGTGGATACCGTAGGAGAATGCGGAGCCATCCATGTCTGCGCAATGCACACCTTGGCAAGGGCGCACATACTACGGGCATATATGCCCTCCTGCCCAGAGTCTGGTCCGCCCACCCCCAAAATACAAAATCTCGGGGTCAGCATATCTCTCATTATCCCCGTATGTTCCAGAATCGACCCGCCCCCCGCCCAAAACGCCTGTAAGGATGGACATTCCCACACAAGGTGCCAGAAGGATCCTCCAGCAGCCCCGCATTTGGGACAACTGGCAACTCCCCCAAATCTGGTGAGTCGATTTGGTGTCCTATATGTTCTATGCAGAATAAAGAGTTGTATCTGTTGTAACCGTAGTGATTTGGTGACCTGGCTCGAGTTCCCCAGCGCAACCTCCCAATCTTCCACATCTATGGGGCCCAAGTCGTGCTCCCAGCGCTCCCGAAGATTCGAGAGCGGGTCTGCATGAATTATTGTAAGAAGGTACGAGTAAGTGAAGGAGATCACCTTAACTCGACCCAGTGACTGCAAAAAGGTTTTTATGGGAAAGGGGAGGAGCACCGGGGGGGAATCCCGGAACTGCGATTGCAAGGCGTGCCTGAGCTGCAGAAATCTATAAAAATAAGAGTTCGGGAGACCAAACGCCTCCCTTAGTTGCTGAAACGATTTCATTGCTCCAGCGCTATACAGTTGGGATATAGAAATTATGGAATACGGGGCCCATACTGACCCACCCTCCAGAGACCCCAGTTCATGGAGCGATGTAGAGTGCCAAAGGGGAGTGTCCGGGTCCATACTATCATACCTGAGCAGACCCTTCATAGCTATCCAGATTTTTATGGCCTGAAAAACAATAGGAGACGAAAATCTGGAAGCGCTCCCTCCCACTAGAACTTGTGCCGGGGAGAGATCCGGATAATAACACCTAAGAAACGCCCAGTATAAACCAGCATCCTCCCCTCCTCGGAGCCAAATACCTATATGTGTCAACTGGGCCGCATAGTAATATAGTTGGAAGTGAGGCAAGGCCAAGCCTCCATCAACTTTTTGTCTGGTGAGTGTATTTAATTTTATTCTAGGCCTTTTATTGGCCCAGATCAAAGACGTTAATATACTATTTAATTTCTTAAAAAAGGCCGGAAAGATGTACACAGGTGATTGCGAGAGAACATACAATAGTTTGGGCAAAACTACCATCTTAATGAGGCTAACCCTACCCGTCATTTTTAGCGGGAGTTTACACCAGGTTCTTGACTGGCGTACAATTAGCTGTACAAGTGGGTCAAGATTCAAGGGTATAAAGTCCGAGGGGTCGTTAGTAACCTGGATTCCAAGGTACTTAAACTGGCCTGTCCAGCATAGCGGCAGGGAGAGCCTCGGGACCTGGGGAGGAGAGCCCATAATGGGCATTATAGATGATTTGGAGCAGTTTATGCGGAGACCAGAAAAATCACCAAATTTCTCTATGACCTGCAACACGATAGGCATATCCACAACATAATCGTGGAGGAATAACAACAGGTCATCCGCATAAAGGGCTATTTTGTCAGTGCAAGGGCCCGTATCAACTCCCCAAATGCCCTGGTGCGACCTAACCAAACAAGCCAGAGGCTCGATGGCTATGGCAAACAAGGCTGGAGAAAGGGGGCAACCTTGTCTGGTGCCCCGTGACAAAGAAAAGGAGGAAGAAATGTAGCCGTTGACCAAGATCCTGGCGCGCGGACTTTGATATAGCAGTTTGACCCATCGTATAAAATTAGGGCCGAAGCCCATACAATCCATGACTCCCCAGAGGTAGGACCATTCGACGCTGTTGAATGCCTTAGCCGCATCCAATGAAACCACAACTGCATCTGAGGGGAAGTCATGAGGAGCCTGCAAAATAGTGTACAGCCTGCGCAAATTAATGGACGTGGATTTCCCCGGCATGAAGCCGGATTGATCCGGATGTATTATAGATTTAATAACTAAGTTGAGTCGGACCGCAAGAATTTTCACCAGGATCTTGGCATCGGTAGGGATAAGTGAGATCGGCCTGTAGGACTCCAAGAGTCTGGGATCCTTACCGGGCTTTGGGAGTACTATAATAACGGCCTCGGACATTGAGGGAGGAAGTTGATTAGTGGTAAATATATCAGCATACATTTCATGCAGCTTAGGGCCAAAGAACTGTATGTACTGTTTGTACAGCTCAGTGGGAATACCGTCGCTTCCCGGGGACTTTCCATTGGGAGACATCTCCACCGCCGCCGTCACCTCCTCCAAAGTCAAGGGCGCGTCCAGAACGTCTCTAGCCTCGAGGGAAAGTTTGGGAAGGGGTATATCGGTCAGATACATGTCTAAGTCCTCCATGGATCACGTCAGCTGAGTGTCATAGACCTCTTTATAGTATGAGAGGAACAGCTGCGCAATGTCAGGGGTGTTATCTACCGTGGAGCCGTCCGGACTAGACATCTGCACTATCGTGGTCCCAGGACTGTCATAATGCACCAAATGGGCCAGTAAGCTACCCGGTCTGTCCGCCTGCATATGGATATTAGTGGCCCTAAACAAAAGGGAGCGTGCATTTTTATCCGAAAGGTGAGCTAAAGACAGTTAAATATTTGGAGAAATAGGGATTTGTGTATAAGCTTTTATTAATAAAGACCCATGCTTTATAAGTGTCTCTGAAAAGCAAATTGAACAGTATTCCTTTAGGGATTGTGGCATAAGGCAAATGTAAGAGAGTGACGGGGGAATACGGAGAAAACATCTCCTCTTCTAAGTTCAAATTAGTACAGCTGTTCAAACATAAGCACCAGTCAGAAATGTATCAAAAGGCTGCAGCCTTAGAAAACATCTGGATATCAGGGAGGCCTAAGCCACCACTAAATTTCCGTTGTATCATTCTTGCTTTAGAATTTCTTGGCTTCTTATTCTTCCATGTAAGTTTCAAAAAAGATTTAGTACGGGGCGTGGCCTAGCCAGTGAGCTGTAAGGACGTGCGTTCTGTGAGCTCCTACTGACCCTGCTTTTAAAATACAATACCTCCGGGATCCCTCTCTAATTCTTGCTGCAAGCCTTATCTGGGACCTGGTGAGGGGCCCTTCATCACTTTTTTATATTGAGGCCTACGTCCCCGTTCCTCGGCCGGGACCTAAAGTTCGGGGCCTGCCCGGACGCGGGTTCCAGGACCGGATCGCGGTCGCACCGGGACCCCTGGCGGCTCCCCCTTACCTCCGAGCCGGGTCTCTCCTCACCCCTTGCCCGCTCTGGACCCTCTGCAGCTCCTGCATCTCCCCCGGCGGTGGCCATCTTGATCCACCGGCCTGCCCATCAGCCGCAGCATCCCGCTCACACGAGCGCCGGCTGCTACCCGGAGCCCTCCTACCTCATAGCCGCCCCCCTCTGCGGTGGAATAGAGGGGTCTGCTACCTCCCTGGGTGCCCCTGTAGATTGAGGCCTACCTGGGAACCGCGGCCTAGATTAGATGTGCAGCCCCATTGGAAGTGCCATGCTTCTGGAGGAGGCATGTGAGTAGCCTCTTCCTCTCCTATTGCAGTGGTGGTCAGCTTGGGTCTCCTCTGTGCCCCATTCATACCTCTTGGCTTCTGCATAGCGACGTGGGAGTATACCTGGAGGGGTGAGTGGCCACCCGGTGAGGCACGGTCCATTTAACTCCTGTGCTGGCTGGGTGCCTGACTCCCTCCTCTCTGCATGTGGGGAGTCTGCTCTTTAGGCACTGCGGGCACCTGATGGTCGACTACCGGGCCCCTTGTGATACCGTCCTCCTGATGTAGTCCAGTTCGTCCTTACACCACCACCCTTGGCCTTTATGCTTACCTAATCCTCCGCTATATATATTCTCCGGGATCCTCGACCTCTCCGGCACTGCCGCCTCGCCTGCATACTTACGCTTTTCAGAATGCCTCCAAAAAAGGTTAAAGAGGTGCTGCCTCCTCTCAGAAAGCGGCTTCTACCTCCTCTGTGCGGAAGTCCCCTGCGGCAAATTCTGCGCAAGATACTACCTGCAGCCCTGCTTCTGTACCGGGGTTTGTTCCCGACTCGGACGCTCCTCTCACGGTCAAAACTCTGCATCAAGCCCTCTCAGCGTTTAAAACAGAGTTGACTCAAGATCTCACAGCGGCTGTTCGAGAGGTTAAGACGGAATTGCACGCTTTAGGAGAACGTACAGACCATTTGGAATGGAAAGTAGATGAATTGGCCTCATCTCATAACGACCTCATAACGGCCCACGATCAACAGCAAAGTGACCTGGAGGCGTTTAAAGTCAAGATCGCAGATACTGAGGACCGATCTCGACGTAATATCAAAATTCGAGGCATTCCCGATTCCGTGCAGAATTCTGAGCTGGAAGATTACGCTACCGCGTTATTCAGGAAGCTTTTGCGTAGAGTTGATATCAGAGAGTTGCTCATAGACAGGATTCATAGACTGCCTATACCACGCTCGGTTCCCGCGGGATATGCTCATGAGAGTGCACTTCTTCACGACGAAAGAACACATCCTGAGAGCGGCTAGAGACTCAGATTCTGATGTGCTTGGCGGATTACAGCTCTTTCCGGATTTTTCTGCTGTGACTTTGGCTAAAAGACAATCGTTTATCCCTATTACTCTGGCGCTTCGTGACCAAGAGATCAATTATCGATGGGGTTTTCCGGTGAAGCTTATCACCTCGTATGAAAATAAGTCTTACACAGTTGCCTCTTTGGAAGCTGGAGTCAATTTGCTATCGGAGTGGGATATTTCTGTTACAATGCCTCCGGGATCCAAGAAACAGTCAACTCTCCAATCGGAGTGGGCCACTGCTTGAAGTCGACTCTTTGGGTTCGAGCTTCGACTATGGCTGTTACGATCTACAGTTATCCCAGATTGGACTCAGTTGTTATCTCTGATGTGGTCACGTGAGTTACCCTGTTAGTAGTTTTGGTGCAGGAGTCCTGATTCCGGGTACATAGTTGAGTTCCTACGCATCTATTTTCTGTTGTCATTATGTGGTTGGTAAGTATATTTGTATTTGTCCCTGTTTCTCTTTTTTTTTTTTTTTTTTATTTAGGTTCTTGGCTAGGCCACATGTTCCCCTCTGTTAATGTACTACTGCATTTTTTTTGCTTTCCTTGCAGTAGTTATACCGTCCCAATGTACTGGGTCGTTTTGGTTTGTTCTTTCCCCTTCTCCTCCCACTATTCCCTCCCTCCCCCCTTGTTATAACACTGGTGTTAACTGAGACAATTTTTTTATATTTTTATATATATATATATATATATATATATATATCGAGATATCTTACCATTTATGGCATTCTTTAGTTTGCTTTGATGGTTCATGTTCTGTCAATGAATGTTAAGGGGTTAAACTCCCCTAATAAGCGAAGGTTGGCATTGGGCTATTTTGCTAGACACAAGGCAGATATTGTTACACTGTAGGAGACACACTTTTCCTCTTTGGCGCCCCCTATTTTTAAAGATCGCAGATTTCCTTTGGGTTATTTTGCGGACGGCGCTTTTAAGAGGAACGGTGTGGCTATATTGTTTAAGAATTCCGTTTCTTTCACTTTACGTTCCCAGTTAGCTGATAAAAATGGCCGCTATCTTATCCTGAGTGGCCTTTCAAATGAAAAGCCGGTCACCCTGGTTTCAGAATATGCCCCTAATTCAAACCAAGTAGCTTTCTTCCGTAAACTCTGTTTGGCTATCTAGAATATCCGTACAGGTTCGCTTCTCCTCACAGGGGACTTTAACTTGGTCCTTGACCCTAAGTTGGACAGATTTCCCAGGCCCTCTTCCTCCTCTTTAGCCTCCTCTAACGCCCCATCCCTAGCCTTTCGTAACCTCTTAGCTGAATTTGACCTATACGATATTTGGCGAGTGCAAAACCCCTCCGGCCGTGAGTACACCTACTATTCTCCTGTCCACAACTCCTATTCCCGTATTGATTTTTTGTTTTCAGATAAATGGACCCTTCAAGTTGCCAGACGGTAGATATTCTCCCAATAACCTGGTCAAAAAAAATTATAATAGACAGTATCACGTCTTACTTGGAATTTAATTGCCCCTCGGACACGTCCATCCTGAATTTTTGGTGCGCACTTAAAGCCGTTGCTAGAGGGGCGGCAATACAGGCGGGAGCACAGCTTAAAAAACTCCAGCAAAAACGTCTGAATGATTTGGAGTTTACATGAAAGGAATTGGAGGACAAAAATCAAGCTAGACCCTCAAAATCCCTCCAGAAAGAGTTAGTTGACACTAGATCCCAACTCCAGACATTGCTTATGGCGCGCACCCAGGCTTCATTGAACAGGATGCACCAGAAATTTTATTTGGCAGGGAATAGACCAGGGAAACTGCTTGCTCATAAACTTAGAGTGCAGCAAGCTAGGAATAGAGTTAAACTTATTGTATCCCCCTCGGGCCCCAAAGTATCTAACCCTTTGGATATATCTAATCAGTTTGCTGATTTCTATTCCCAACTTTATAATCTCTCGACTGACCCCTCTACCCCGCAACCTACTCTTTCTTCTATTAATTCCTTTCTCGCTGATTTGAAACTCCCTTCCATTACCAATAAACAATTAGGGATGCTGAATGCTCCTTGGTCCGCTACGGAAACTTTTAGGGTGATTAAGTCCCTTCCTAAAGATAAAGCGCCAGGCCCCGATGGCTTTATTAATGATTTTTATACCTCACTCCAGGATCTTCTAGTTCCCTCTCTGGTGGTTGTCTACAATGAAATTACCTCTCGGGGCCCTCTCCCAAAGGAGTCGCTGGAGGCTTGCATTGTCACAATCCCCAAACCAAAGAAGGACTTGACTTCTTGCCAAAACTACCGCCCCATTGCGCTACTAAATGGGGACATTAAAATTTATGCTAATCTAATAGCTGGCCGGTTGAATGCACTTCTCCCCTCCCTGATACATCCTGACCAGGTCGGATTTGTGCCGGGAAGGCAAGCATTTGACAATACCCGTAGGGTATTTAATCTCATAGACTCCTTAGCCCGTGAGCAAGGTCTCCTTCTGTTATCTCTAGATGCGGAGAAGGCCTTTGACCACTTAAGCTGGCTTTACATACGGGAAGTATTACTAAAATTTGGCTTTCGCGATCAAATTCTGTTGTCTATACTAGCCCTGTATAGCTCTCCCTCGGCCCGGGTCTTTAGTAATGTTTTTTTATCTTCTCCTTTTCCAATTTCCAATGGCACCCGCCAGGGCTGTCCTCTCTCTCCTCTTATTTTTGTCCTGGCAATTGAGCCTTTAGCAGCTAAGATCTGAGTGGATCTGCAATTCCCAGGACTTCAGTTCAGCTCCACCCCCCATAAACTTTGTATGTTCGCAGACGATGTTCTCCTATTTGTAACTGACCCTTGCACCACACTCCCTCATTTACACAATATTTTAGATAGGTACTCTGCAGCATCCTATTATAAACTAAACACAACTAAAACTGATGCCCTGCCTATTAACCTCACCCACTCCCTTGCCGCCTTGCACGCTAAATACCCCTTTAATTGGCAAACGACCTCAATACGATATTTGGGTATCTCTATCCCCTCATCCTCCTCCTCTGTTTTTGAAGTTAACCTACCTCCTATGCTGACCTCATTACAGTTGTTCAACAAATCGTGGCTTAACTATGAGATATCTTGGCTGGGGCGTCTGGCCGCTTTCAAAATGTCGTTGCTTCACAAATTAATGTTCTTGTTTCCTACAATTCCCTTTGTCTTCCCAAAGAAATATTTAGATAAGGCTACTACTATTCTCACTAGTTATATTTGGTCTTCACGTCCGCGTAACTGGCCCGCGCGAGGATGCCAGACGCCATTTTTTGTTTTCTGTTCTTTTGAAAGTGTAAATGATGGAAATAAAATCAAACTTTTTTTGACATGTTATAAGAATGTCTAATCTGTAATTTGATGCCTTTTGGAGATTTTTCCATCTTTCCTTGGCTTCTTTTTGCACATTAAAATTAATTTTTGCCTGGGGTGCCCAAACTTTCAATCCCCACTGTAAACACTTTTTTTAAATCAAGTCCAAAAACATGCATCACTCCTATTGACCTCTTTCACTGGGAAAACCTCAAAAGATGGATATAGAGGAAACTCCTATTAGTAAGTGGTACTTCACAAATGAAAAATAATACTGTTTACTCACATCAATAGTAGTACTGGTCCCACATGTACATCAAATCCACAATACTTCATATATGAGTCCCCAGTTTATTGCATCATCAAATAGAAGCATAAAGGAGGGAGCCCCACATAGTGTAAAACCAATTACATTTATTAAATAGTACCAAAGATAAAATTGGACCACCACTCAGGGTAACTGCATACCAGAAACAACCTTAGTATAAGGCACAATATCACACACGAAGTCCTTCACTCAGGTAAGGTCACTCCATCCAAGAGATATGTATTCCCTGCACAGGTCCTGATGTGGGTCAGTCTCCCCAAGAGTTCCACCAAAGCGTTTCTGCTATCAGGCTTCCTTAAGGTGTACTGAGGTGGTCACCTAACACCATATTTATACCCATCCATAAAACCCACTCTATTACCACACTTCCTGTGGGTATGATTTGTCCATACATTATTCAAACAATGAAAAATCATAGAATACACAGTATACATGGGTCTGGGACTGAGGGTCGACAACAAAAAGGTCGACACACCTTAGGTCGACGCCAATTGGTCGACACACCTTAGGTCGACATGGACAAAAGGTTGACATGGACAAAAGGTCGACAGGAACAAGGTCGACATGGAAAAAGGTCGACATGAGTTTTTTTGGTGTAGTTTTCTTCGCAGAGTGACCGGGAACCCCAATTAGTGCACTGCGTCCCCTCGCATTGCTCGCTTCGCTCGCCATGCTTCGGGCATGTTGCCTTCGCTCCGCTTCGCTCGGCAAAGATTACCGTTCCAATCGTAGTCCACGTGGATCGTTAAGTATGAAAAGGTTCAAAAAAAGAAAAAAATATATAAAAAAACTCATGTCGACCTTTTTCCATGTCGACCTTGTTCCTGTCGACCTTTTGTCCATGTCGACCTTTTGGCCACGTCGACCTAAGGTGTGTCGACCAATTGGCGTCGACCTGGAGTCCGGATACCGTATACATACACTGATGAATATGCAATGCATAAATATATTACACCCTTGGTATCCATTATGATCTAAGTGTAATAAAACATCCCCATTTTCACTTAAAACCACTTAAGTGGCATGGTCAGATTTCATGCAGCTGCGCCGTCCCACCCTGTCCCCCCGTTTTTGATGAAGAGATCCATTCTGCAGATGTGCATAATATAATGTTTAAATATTTAGAAAAATACTTTTTAAACTTTATTAAATAAAACATATTTTAAAAAACAATGTTGTTACGTTTTGAAGGGAAAAATCGTCAGTTAAGTGGTTAATTGATTTGTTAATCCACCGCTCAAACTGGAAGCCCACGATTCACACGGACTTATTGTAACTGTTGGAGTGCACTACCCTTCAGCGAATTTCGTGTTCCACCTCCAGGAAGAGGGCACCTCTCATATACAGTATGCTATGCTCTCCATCGTCCCGGCGGTGATATCACACCTGAAACCAGAAGTCACATGACTATTGGAGCGCACCGCTGCTACACAGACTCTGCGTTCCAAACATATCTCCGTCCTCTATAGTATGCGTTCCACCATTCTGGAAATAGTCTAAACTTAGGGGTCAATTCACTAAAATATACAATTAACCAATTTAAAAACCAGATAGCAAGTTTGTAAGCATCAATATAACACCACCGTTTAAAATGAATCAATAAAAATAAAAACTATAAAAACCACTTGAGTTCAAACTCATTATTTAAACCCAATGGCTCCAAGGGTTTAAGCTCATATATATACTCTTCATTTCTGCCTTTGCTAAACTGTTTTCTATTCCCTTGCTTCTCCAATGTGGTTCAATTTTTTTAATACCAGTCATACTTATTGGCATACTTTCTCTTAACTTACGTGTGGTCTTACCTACATATTGTAACCCACACTTACATTCGATTATGTATATGCAATTAATGGTATTACATGACATGAAATCATGAATTTTATATTCCTGCTTGGTAGAGTGTGAGGTATAGTGGTCAATCTTCGATTGCTGTTTTGAATGAGTTCTACGTGAAATACATGTTCCACACCTTTGAAAACCCCTAGTTTTGATCCTGCCACTACGTTTTTCATGTACTGAGCTTTTCACTATCTTATCCTTCATATTCTGTGCTCTTCTGTAAACAACTGTAGGCTTTGAAGGAATGATATCCTTTAAAACGGGATCTTGTAAAAGTAGATACCAGTTTTTATTAATTATTTTTTCCACAGCTTTATACTGACTATTATAGGTTGAGATGAATGGTACCTGTAAACAATTTTTTTCTTTTTGTGCATGCTTATTTTCTAAGCACTCCTCCTGGGTATGATCAAAGAATTTCTCAGTTATCTGATCTATTTCCATTCCAACATATCCTTTAGAAGTAAATTTATTTTTTAATTCTCCCGCTTGACTTCGGAATACCTCTGTATCCATACAATTACGTCTAATCCTTTGGACTATTTTTCAACCATCTAGGATGGTGATGACTCGTACTCCCAATATATGAGTTACTATATGTGGGTTTACTGAAATATTTTGTAAAAGTTCATTCTTTTTTTTTTATATATCATCATAAGATCTAAAAACTGGATGACCGTTTGACTCATGCTGAATGTCAACTTGATATTTAATGTATTCTTATTCAAATATTTACAAAAGCTTAATAAATCCTCACTACCCTTCCAAATGAATAATATATTGTCAATTTATCGGATTCATAATGCTATATTGACCACAAACAGATTATTAGACCATACTGAGGAGTCCTTCCACCATCCCATGAATACATTTGCATAGAATAGTGCAAAACGGTCCCACGCCTTTGCAAAAAAAATTGACCATTAACCCAAAAATAGTTGTTCTGCAATATGAACAAAACTGCATCCTTAATAAATTGTAACCTGTTGTCATTGTCGGTAGCTTCAATCTTCTCAAAGGCATGGTCAATCCCCATCAATCCTGATTCATGTTCTATAATAGTGTAGGGACCACACATCGTCTGAAATTAAAAAATCTTCCAAAGATATTTCAACATCCTTTAATCATCTAATAACGTCAATTGTGTCCTTGACATGAGAACATACTCTGATGACCTCTGGCTGTAATAATGCATCAATGAAGTGTGACAGATTTGCTGCTATAGAGTCACTGCCTGCTGTAATTGGACGCTCTGGAGGGTTATGAATTTTAGGTAGTACATATATCATCGGTAAAACCGGATTATCCTTAATGATATATTTAGATTCCTCCTCTGTAATTATACCACCATTTACATATCCAGAAAATAATTTCTGTTGAACTTTTTTCTATCCGTTCACTTGGATTACCTTTCAATAACATGTATGTATTTTTATCACTTAGCAAAACAAGTAACACGGCAGCTATAGCTATTACAAACAGTAATTAAGGGGGGAGGGGGGGGGAGAGAGTATTGAAATACGCTAATGTGTCTTGAGCAGAAGTAAAATCCTTAAATTTTTTGCCTTGGAAGATCCGTAAACTGGCTGGAAATAGGAGTAGAAATGATGTCTAGGATTGGATGAGCTTGGCGAAGACTGGGGTCATATCTTTCCTAGCCCGAGACACCTCAGCAGAATAGTCCTGAAACAGTAGTAATCAATCATTATTCCATTCAATATGACCAGCATTACAGGGACATTTTGTCTGTGGAATTCAAGCAGTGAAATATGATAGTTTGTGGACGTGCAGAATCTCTTGGAGGGCCAAGTCGGTGTGCCCGCTCTATAGTGAAGTTAGGAATGGAATTAGATAATCCCAGCATCTGGGATAGAGTAGAATGAAGGAAGTCTTCCAGGCCAGGGCTACGGAGCCTTTCAGGCAGACCAACGATTCATAGATTCGTTCTTAAGATCGTCGACCTTTTTAAGTAATTGTTGGTTCTCCGGTAATACAGACTGCATTTGAGCCTGTAAGTTAGTAATGGTCTGGTCATGTTCACTCAGTTTCAACTCATTTGCCACTACTTGGATTTCAGACTCAGATTGAGATATCAGATCTTTGACCGCTTTAACGAATTGGAGAGCTTGTTATTGGAGGATAGGAGCCATAGTGTCCTTGATAGCACAAATTATGTCATCATATAAAAGAGGGAATGAGGGGGCTTCAGGAGAACCTGCATTTGGCTGTAGAGAGGAAAGGTCCATAGTAGCAACTTGTGGGTCTGGTGCAGGTGCTACAGAATCTGTATCAGAAAGCTCAGCAGAGGTCCCAGCATCACTTTTCTTCCCACTCTGGTGTGAGAAAGTCTGGCAGGAGTTTTGGAAGTAAGAACTCTATCCATTTGCCCACTAGATGACAGCAGACACCAATAGATATGGTAGATTGCAGTGGAAAACCTCAGTAATACAAGTAGTGAAATAAAGCTCAAAATATATGTAAAATAGTTAAAGAATCCGAAATAAAAATAGAAATAAAGCCTTCCACTCAGGAATAAAGTATTAAATATCCCGGATTCACTTCCAGAAAAGAGTTCATTACATTATATATCAAAGGCAACAGCAGTTGAGCCAGGTGTGTGATGAGAAAAAGAATAACGGTATAGTACAACAAATAACAGAGAGTATCTGTAGAAATGGTGCAGGTGGTGATATATAATTAATGCAGACAGTTCAACTTATGTGGATTAAGCTTTACAGCTGTTGCCAAGAAGTTTGAGAAGCTTGTGCTGTATGCACTTTCCAGAGAGGGCCAGAGGAGAAAAGAGAAAAAAATATGGCTGCCATCAGCAGCACAACCACAACACAGAAGACATCCTCCCAGGCAGGAAGAGAGGACCAGAAACATCCAGTAGGGCAGAGGTGGGTGTCGGGTAAACAAGCCAGCGCTTTCCGCTGTGGGTATTAATACCGCTGGTAGTGAAGAGTGTTGGGTTTGGATGAAGAGGCTACAGTAGGTTCCAAGACATATGGGGAGCCGCGGGGTAGCACCGAGCTCAGCTACTGGGACATAAATGCACACTCAGGGTGTGCCCCAGGTGTTTAGAGAGGCAGGACAACGCCATTATGTGAAACAGGTGCCGTTAGATTATAAAACGGCTGCCACGGACAGAGCTCCACTTACCAGTGTGTACTCAGCTTGGTGTCCAAGCCTCGCCCCCTTCTGTCTTTTTTTTTAATTTCCTTTTGATAAATTAGATTCCTATTCTTTACCGGTTTTGAAATATATGTAGCATGTAACATTCTAACCGTTTTTATTTATTTTTAGGAAAATTAAACTCCATCTCCATTTTGTGATCTTTTGTCAACTGTCCTATATAATGTATACACTGACCTTTAGGAATCATAGGCTTATAATCAATGATTTACTGTGTAATCTGCCCATGGTTTGCCCAAGACAAAATTCACTGTAGTTTTGAATACAGACCAATAGCAGTGGATAGTTTCTTAAGACATTTCTTCAGTAAGATCTCAAGAAAAAAAAATATGAATTCCATATTTATTATTAGCACGTTCAAGGAAAATATAACAGTATTTTCCATAAAAGTATCTAAGGGACTATTTCAGCATGAGTTGTAGTTTTGCGAAAAATTGCAAAACTACAACTTCCACTAGCATGCGGGGGGGGCCGCCTAGCACAGAACAAGGCCGGGCCGCATGCCGTGTCTTTCCCCCCGCTAAAGTGCGAGCATCTTTTGGGTAGTCCCCTACCTTAGCAGCATAGCTGCAAAGGCAGTCGCAGGGCTGCCATGTTTTGGGTCACAGCTGCTATGTGTGACATCATGCAGCCGCAATGGCCCTCACATGTCTATGTTGTCCAGTCCGCGCCCCCGCCGTCACTTAGACTGAGATCGCAATCGAAGTCCTCGTGCATGCACAAATCGGCATGCGCAGAAGTGCGGAAATCGCTGATTAGTGATTTCCACACTTCAACAACTCATGCTGAATCGGCCCCTATGTGGGGGTGTGAAGGCGATCCCTTATTGGTACCTTGTAACTAAAAGTTAGTCTTTCATTATTAAGTTTCTTGGCTTTATTTCTATGTAACTGCTTATTTCAAAATATTATTGTACCTCATTTATTATCTCTCTTAGCCAAGACATTCTCATTTGTTTGCATATTCAGAATATTTTTTAGAATTACTTGTATCTAGATTTTCTTCTTCAGAGAGTACCTTCTTATTCATTAGTGTCTAATGCAGGACAGTTTTTTATTGTGGTAAATCTACTTTCATATGCGCATTGTTGCACCATTTTCTATGTATAAAGTTTATTAGGAAACTATTATCTGAGGATTGTCTAACATGAACACATTTGTAGTACTTAATGGTCAAAGTCGACTTCCCAAAATAGGCTTACCGTATATAAAATAAATAAAATAACTGTAATTTAGTAATTTCTACTTTAACAGTTAAACATGACCTTGTGATAATGTACACATCTCCATACTTTGGGCTTGATATGGTTAAGGATTGCAACTGCGAATGAACGCACAATGATTGCGATCGCAAATCTGCAAAGATATATAGCCAAACCCATAATCGCATTTGCATATACTACAACTCTATCGCAAATATAGCCTACTGCTATTGCACACGTAGCTACAAACACAACATTGTGTACATTCACTCAAAATTACGAGAATAGATGAATCTCTTATACATCGCAGTCAACACAAAACAATGTATATTAATTTAGAAATTATTTGTACATTAATAATGTAGCGATGTTAAAATATGGGGCCGGCTGTAATTACACTCGAGTTCAGCGGCCATGCAGGATGCCAGCCGAACTCTGACTTTTTTTTAAAGGGGCAATCATTTACATGGCATGGTTTAGCCTTGTAAATGATTGACCCTTTTAAAAAAAGTCAGAATTTAGCCGGCATCCTGCACGGTTGCCGAACTCAGGTGTCATTACATTCAACCCATTGTGTTCAAAAATCTTATTGCAATAAGAGGATTTTAATTACCTACCGGTAAATCCTTTTCTCGTAGTCCATAAGAGATACTGGGGACCTTAGTACAATGGGTATAGAAGGGGTCCAAAGGAGCTGGTGCACTTTAAATTTCTTCCACAGGGTGTGCTAGCTCCTTCCTCTATAACCTCCCCTACAACTCAGTCTAGGAAAACTGTGCCCGACGGAGATGTACATACTTGAGAGGAGGACACATGACAAACAATGAGTGGTGAGATCAATGAACCAGCACACAACACAACAATGAGCTAGCAACAGCTAGCAAAACACAACAGAAACAGCTGTTGAAACAACTTCACACAAGAACAAAACCTTGCAGGAAAGTCGCAGCACAGAGGCGGGCGCCCAGTATCCCTTATGGACTACGAGAAAAGGATTTACCAGTAGGTAATTAAAATCCTCTTTTCTCTAACATCCATAAGGGATACTGGGGACCTTAGTACAATGGGGACGTCCCAAAGGTCCCAAACAGGGTGGGAACGTGCTAAGACGCCTGCAACACTGTACATCCAAACTGGACATCCTCTGCAGCCAGGGTATAAAACCTGTAAAACTTGACAAATGTGTCTGTCCCTGACCAGGTAGTGGCCAGGCAGTTGTAGGGCCAACACTTCCCAGGCAGCCGCCCAGGAGGAACCCACAGACCTTGTGGAGTGGGCCATGATAGACAGAGGAATAGGCAAGGCCGCCGAAGCATAGGCCTGTTGAACAGTAAGCATAATCCATCAGGCAATGGACTGTTTTGAAGCAGGACAACCCTTATTGAGAGCATCATACAGCACAAAGAGGGAATCTGATTTTCTGACAGCAGCAGTCCTCTTGATATAAATTCTCAGGGCTAGCACCACATCCAATGACTCAGGAATTGAGGAAGAGGCTGAAGCCGCTGGGACCACAATAGGCTGATTCAAGTGGAATGCAGATACCACCTTAGGTAGGAACTGTTGTTGAGTCCGGAGTTCCGCTCTGTCATCATGAAAGACCAAGTAGAGACTTTTACAGGACAAAGCACCAAGTTCGGAGACATGCCTAGCGGTAGCCAAGTCTAGGAGCATAACCATCTTCCATGTAAGGTATTTGTCCTCCACCAACCTCAGAGGTTCAAACCCTGCAGGAAAGTCTGGACTTCAGGCAAAGCAGACAGTTTTTTCTGAAAGAAAATGGACAAGGCCGAGATCTGAACCTTTATGGAGCCCAACCTTAGTCCCATATCCACACCAGCTTGTAAAAAGCGCAAAAATCGCCCCAGGTTAAAAACCGCAGGAGGATATTTTCAGCCCTCACACCAGGAAACGTATTGTTTCTAGATATGGTGGTAGTGCTTTGACGTAACCGGCTTTCTGGTGGTAATAACTTTGTCCGGAATGCCCTTCTCAGCTAGAAGGTTCCGCTCAACCGCCATGCCGTCAAACGAAGCCGACGTAAGTCCGGGTAGACGAACGGTCCTTGTTGAAGAAGATCTTCCCTTAGTGGTAGGGGCCAGGGGTCTTCTATCGCCATCTCCAGAAGATCCGCGTACCAAACCCTCTGAGGCCAGTCTGGGGTGATGAGAATTGCCTGAGCTACCTCTCTTTTGATTCACTTTAGAACCTTGGGGAGCAACGGAATCGGAGGAAACAGGTACACCAGCTGGTAATCCCATGGAGTTGTCAGTGCATCCACTGCGGATGCCAGAGGGTCCCTTGTTCTGGAACAATAGCACTGAAACTAGTTGTTGAGCCAAGAGGCCATCAGATCGATCTGTGGGCAGCCCCACAGATCTGTTATCAGTTGAAACACCTGAGGGTGAAAACCCCATTCTCCTGGTTGGAGGTCGTGACGGCTAAGGAAGTCTGCTTCCCAGTTGTCGACTCCTTGAATGAATATGGCCAACACCGCCCTTGCATTCTATTCAGCCCAGCGGAAAATCTTGGATACCTCCCTCACGCAAGCCCTGCTCTTTGTTCCACCTTGTCGTTTGACGTAAGCCACAGCCATGGCGTTGTCCGACTGTGCCTGAATGGCCAGGCCTTGGAGCAGATGAGCTGCTTGTAGTAGAGCATTGTAGATCGCTCTGAGTTCCAGTATGTTTATAGGGAGGCGGCTTTCGAGGAGTGACCATCAGCCCTAGAACTGTTGTCCCTGGGTTACCGCTCCCCAGCCGCGGAGGCTGGCGTCTGTGGTCAAGAGAATCCAATCCTGGATCCCGAAGCTCCGCCCCTCCAAGAGGTTGGAGGATTGCAACCACGGCAGGAGGGAGATCCTGGCCTGTGGTGAGAGATGTATGACCTGGTGCATCTGCAGATTTGAACCCGACCATTTCTTCACAAGATCCAGTTGGAATATCCTCAAATGGAATCTGCCAAATTGAATGGCCTTGAAGGAGGCCACCTTCTTCCCCAACAGACGGGTGCAGAGATGTACCGAGACTCTGTCCTACTGCAGAACGGCCCGAACCAACTTCTGAATTGCGTTCGCCTTGTCCGTAGGGAGGAAGACCTTCTGAGCCACCGTGTCCAGGATCATCCCAAGAAACTGGAGATGCTGGGTTGGCTCCAGGTGGGACTTTTAAAAGTTCAGAATCCACGCGTGTAGTGATAGCAGGGATGTAGTGCGGGAGATGCTGTCCAGCAGTACTTCCCTCAATCTTGCTTTGATCAGCAAATCATCCAGGTAGGGGACAATGTTCACACCTTGAATCCTGAGTTGGAACATAATTTCCACCATCACTTTGGTGAAAACCCTTGGGTCCGTGGATAGGCCGAAGGGCAGCGCCTAGAACTGGTAATGTTCCTGCAGCAGAGCAAACCTGAGGTAAGCTTGATGAGGCGGCCATATCAGTATATGTAGGTAAGCATCCTTTATATCCAGGGATACCAAGAACTCTCCCTCCTCCAGACCTGAGATCACTGCTCTCAGAGACTCCATTTTGAACCGGAAAACCCGCAGATATGGGTTTAACGATTTGAGGTTTAAAATGGGTGTCACTGAACCGTCCTTTTTTGGTACCACAAAAAGGCTGTAGTAGTATCCCTCGCCATGTTGTTGAGGTGGCACAGGAACAATGACCTGGGTCTGGGCTAACTTTTGAATGGCCTCCTGCAACGTGAGGCGCATGGTTTCTGAAGCTGGTAAACCCGACTTGAAAAACCTGAGAGGTAGAAGACTTTCGAATTCCAGCTTGTAGCCTTGGGAGATAAGATCTTTTACCCAGGCGTCCTGGCAGGAACTGTTCCAGATAGAGCTCAAGAATCTCAGACGAGCTTCCCACCCTGAGGTACCCCTGGAGTGGAGGGACACTGTTATGCTGAGGGTTTGGAGGAGACAGAGCTGTTCCTGGGTAGAGGAGGTGGCAGGTTTACGAGACTTACCTCTTGAACCTCGTGCCGCATTGGAGGCACCTCATGCTTTACCTTTAAAGCGCGGCATCCGAAAGGACTGCAGAGACGGCCCAGTGTAGGAACGTCTAGCCAGTGGAGCAGCCGAGGGGAGGTACGTGGACTTACCAGAAGTAGACTTCGAAATCCAGATATCCAATTCACCTCTATCTGTATATGACTAAAATTTCAGCACACTCTCAGTAGTATCTGATATTCAAGATATACTTGATACATTTAATCAGTTTCAGGGCCAGCATTGAGCTCATTTTCTGTGAAATCAGCTATGAGCTCTGCTTTGGTGTGAATATAATCACGGGACATTTTTTCTGTGATACAGAAGATTGACGTTACACTTTTTAACAATAATTTCTTTGGGTCCAGCCTTGAGCTCCTCCTATCATACTTCACCCATTATCTAGAGTCAGATACACCTCATATGAGCAAATGAAATCTAATGACCGGGGTGACCATATAACAAACTATTAAATTGTGCTACTGAGTCTCTAAATTGTTTCTTTCTTCTCATCACTCTCTCATCTGGTTAATGGTTAGTCTGGTTTTAAGCCCAGTGCTTACCCCAGTTGAATATACCATTACAACAGAAAGCAGAAGTGCACTTTAATACTTTCTTCACCCCTGGTCATTAAATGACCAGACTCTATTTTTCTTTTTGAACATCTCCTTCATACACCCTCTCATTTGGAAAGCATAGGTTCGTTTTGTACAAAAACTGACTGATTTGTGAGTACAAAAAGCAGAAGTGTCTATCTTCCTTCAACCCTCCATGAATACTTGCCCACGGCCATACTATCCTGAATATGCTCGATCTTGTCCAATTTCGGAAGCTAAGCAGGTAAGGCCTGGTCAGTACTTGGATGGGAGACCACCTGGGAATGCTAGGTACTGTGGGCATTTTCTATAGGAGGAAATCCTAAACAGTCCAAGGTTCTCTCTTTGGCCCTTTTTTCTTTAAACTCTCTTCAAACGTATCACGGTATACCAAATATTTCCCAGTTATACAGTGATTGTTTATGATTCCTGGTAATATCAAATCTGTATAGGAATCTAACTTATTAATACTTCACCCAAATATTCACACTGTGATCTTGAACCTTATTTGTTCAAAAGGCAATCAAGTTTTATGACTTTGTGATCATTTTACCCCAGGGAATAATAAAGGTTACGTTTTAGAAACACAGCATCTACCTGATATTTAATTTTCTTATATATTTATCTTTGTCAGCAATAAGGAGAGCTCCCAAAACAGTTTTTTTTTTGTCTATCTCTTTTTGATTATGGATTTCTTCTAGTCAGAATAATGGGGGTAATTCTGAGTTGATCGCAGCAGCAAGTTTGTTAGCAAAACCATGTACACTGCAGGGGGGGCAGATATAACATTTGCAGAGAGAGTTAGATTTAGGTGGGTTATTTTGTTTCTGTGCAGGGTAAATACTGGCTGCTTTATTTTTACACTGCAATTTAGATTTCAGTTTGAACACACCCCACCCAAATCTAACTCTCTCTGCAAATGTTATATCCCCCCCCCCCCCGCAGTGCACATGGTTTTGCCCAACTGCTAACAAATTTGCTGCTGCGATCAACTCAGAATTAGGCCCAGTAGGCGGCGGCTTAGCGTGTGTAAAGCTGCCAAAAGCAGCTTGCGAGCGAACAACTCGGAATGACCCCCAATGTTAGGCAGGCATTAAGGGTCATGTGTTGCTTACAATAGTAATAAGTTATGCACAACACTGCCAAAATGAGCATATACATGACAATGAGCCTAATTCAGACCAAATCGCTCCTCTGCAAATTTGCAGAGGTCTGCGATCAGATAGTCGCCGCCCAGACAGAGTGAAAACCCGCCCCGTACAAGTGTGTGAATGCATGCGTACACCAGACACCAGAGTTGCAAATCCGTTTGCAACTCACTCACCATCTAATGATTTTTTCAGTCTGTGCATAGCCCAGGACTAACAACTACAGTGCAGAGCCGGAGCTGATGTCACACACCCTCCCTGAAAACGCTTGGGACCGCCTGCGTATTTCCTGACACTCCCAGAAAACGGGCAGTTACCACCCACAAACGTCCGCTTCACGTCAATCACTTTGCGTACGCCTAGAGCTCTAAATTTTCGCACACATTCTGTCGCTGTTTCGGTTCGTGCCTGCACATTGTGGTGCATACGCATGAACAGTCATTTGATAATCGGCCGCTGTGCGATTTTTCACAACAGCAATCAGGTCTGAATTAGGCCCAGTATACATACCTAAAGAAAAGTGTTATTCAGTAATTTGTATAAAGCTAATTTATTTAATTTGGCATGCAGCACAACATTCTGTGCATCACTCTCTCTGCAAATGTTATATCTGCGCCCCCCCCCCCCCTGCAGTGCACATGGTTTTGCCCATCTGCTAACAAATTTGCTGCTGCGATCAACTCTGAATTACCCCCAAGGTCCTATGACTGCTTTAGTGCTTGATTATTCCTATACATCAATTTCCATGTTTCTGTTGGGGAGTTTGCAGGCAATGCGGGCAAATTGCCGCTGCCGCAGTGATGAAACATCAGTGGCCGCAGCAGCATGATTTGCACCCTTCACCTGGTTGAGTCACACCCCTGTTCACTCAAAAGTGCTCACTAACCTATGGGATAGTGAACTTTTTTTTTTTCATCAATAGTTTTTATTGAGAGAAAAACTGTTTTTATGGGGTACAGAAAAGAAAAAGGGAGGGGACGATAGGGAACATTGGAGAAGGGGAAGGGGGGGGGGGGGGGGTGCATGTGGTAAATATATCCAGATAGAGGTACATTCATTGTAATAATAGCAAGGGAAGCACTGATAGAAAGGGAGTCACATGGGGAACAAATGTACTCTAGACAGTTGGTGCGAAGTACTGGTAATGTGGAAATTAATATCCTATACAGCAATATATACATAAAATTGTGTCCCAAGAAATCCAACGGGCAGCATAATGAGGACGAAAAGGAGAGGAAATATCGAAGTACAAAGTGGAGGTCTCGTTTAGACTAAATTGGAGTGGGTCACTTTGTGGTGCGTTTGGGAAATAATTTGATCCCTCACCTACTGTCACATATGTGTGCCAATGGGACCAACGTTCTAAGGGAGAGGGAGCAGTGTTTGAGTAAGGGATAAATTCAGTTTCCATAAGGAAATGGTCTCACGATCCTGACTGTACTCATATTTGGTGACTTACCCCTGCCATCTGTCCTGGATCCTGTGTCTCTTTGCTCACTGGGATAGACAGCTTGTCAGTACCATGAGTTTCCTGAGTGCAGAGTTAACGAGCTGCACCTGTGGTGATTAATCTTCTGTGTGAATCTGAATTCAGCAATCTGAATTTAGGCCTAAAAGCCAGCATCCTCTGTTCATTTGCAGAAGTTCAGGCTTCAGTGTTCTTTTGGCCTGCTAGGCCTCACTCCACATCAGAGCCTAGTCTAGAGTACTCACGTGACAGTGACTGTCACCTGACTGTTATGCACACCAGTGCCTGCAGGAATGTACTGGTGTCTGAACTGTTATGCACACCAGTGCCTGCAGGAATGTACTGGTGTTTGAACTGTTATGCACACCAGTGCCTGCAGGAATGTACTGGTGTCTGAACGGATAGGGATGCAAAACAAATGAACTCACAGACAGACTGGGGAATATGACATTACGTACACAGAAGGTGATAGGGTAACAAAATAAACACAAAGTGAACAGAGAAGCCCAGAGGCTAAGGAACTGGGTGTCTCCCTAGTATTAGTAATGCTCAGATGGAAAAAGCAAGATGTTGTGTTTTAATACGTAGAGAGCCCGAAATGCTGTTGCTAAGGGCAACAGCAAAACCCTAAAGGGTTACCAACGGGTGTGGCAGTAAACTCCTTGGTCAGATATGGAATGATAGACACAAGGAGAGTCTCCACAATCCTAATCCTCACTTGCAGTGCACAGGTTCAGCTTACTGACACCTGAACACCTTGCACAGTGAGACAGGATTTTGGCAGGCAAATCTGAGAATACAGCCGCAAACTTGCTAAGTTCACAGAGTAGCAAAGGAACCCCAGCAAGTTAAACGACTGACTCCAGTCTTACTGCTAGGTCTGGATTCCCCAGGCCTATTTGCAGTAAGCAACAACAAACACAAAGCTACACAGTACTGGCTAACTTTCAGCAACTGACTAACCAACAAAGATTCAGCAGCATCTGCTTAACCTGAGAAGAGGCCTTATATAGCAGGTGCTGTCCACGCCCCACTCAGACCTCACAGACTGTGAGCACAAAAACCAGCACCGGATCCCCTGCCATGCACAGAGCCTGTAACCACTGCACAGCAAAAGACCCGAACCGGAGTATCAGCTGCGCTCAGGTTACTCCGCTAGCACTTGTCTCCCGGTTGCCATGACAACGTGGCAGCACAGGGCAGGAGACCCTAACAGTACCCCCCCTCTGACGAGGGGTCAAAGAACCCCTACCACCGGGTTTATCGGGGAACTGCGAGAAGAAAGAGCGTATCAGTCTGGGGGCATGAAGATCACAACTGCGCACCCACGACCGCTCCTCCGGGCCATACCCCTTCCAGTGCACCAAAAATGACAGCCGACCCCGAACCATCTTGGAGTCAAGAATCCTTTCAACAACAAACTCCCTCTGGCCACGTATCAGAAGAGGGGAAGGTCTTCCACTGGAAGAAGGATTACTAATCGCCCGTTTTAAAAGGGAACAATGAAATGTTTTATTGATACCCAAAGAACGGGGCAGATCTAACTGAAATGCCACCGGATTGATAACCCTGGTGATCTTATAAGGGCCGATGAACCGGGGGCCTAACTTATGAGATGGCTGTCTCAACTTCAAATTCTTGGTAGACAACCAGACGAAGTCTCCTAATTTGAAGCTGCAGGGTCTTTTCCGCTTATCAAAAACCCTTTTGGTCACTAATGACACAGACACAAGGGCTTTCTTCACTTTCCTCCAAATACCTCTAAGGACCGAAACCACAGAGGAACCACCAGGCGTGGAGTCCAGGGGGTCAAAAGAATTGGCCTTAGGATGATGCCCATACACACAAAGGAAGGGAGAGATCCCTGTAGCAGAGTGAGCCGCGTTGTTATAGGCAAACTCCGCCATGGACAGATGAGCAACCCAGTCAGTCTGACACTTGGAGACATAACACCTGAGGAACTGCTCCAAGGACTGGTTCACCCTTTCAGTCTGCCCGTTAGACTGCGGATGGTAGCCTGACGACAAGCTGACAGAAATCTGGAGATCGGAACAAAATGCCCTCCAGAATTTGGCCACAAACTGGGATCCGCGGTCAGAGACCACATCAAGTGGCAACCCGTGGAGACGCACAACATGCAGCATAAATAATTCAGACAGGCGTCTGGCCGATGGCAGCCCAACCAGTGGAACGAAGTGCGCCATCTTCGAAAACCTGTCAACGACAACCCAGATGGCTGTCATCCCCGAGGATTTGGGCAAGTCCACCACAAAATCCATTGAAATGTGGGTCCATGGCTTAGATGGGATAGAGAGTGGATGTAATGGGCCAACAGGAACCCCTCTAGGAGTCTTATTTCGGTCACAGATGTCACATGCCCGAACCCACTGATCCACATCCTTAGCCACCGAGGGCCACCACACCGCCCTAGATAGCAACTCCCGAGTTCTGGCAATACCCGGGTGACCTGCCGACTTCTTGGCATGGAATTCCAGGAACACTCGCTGTCTTAACCTAGGAGGCACAAACAAAAGACCTACTGGAAGGTCTGGAGGAGCCTGCTCCTGTGCTCTAAGGACTAATGATAAGAGGTCCTGGGTAATGCCCACTTTAATACATGATGGGGACACAATGGGCAACGGCTCCTCGGTGGTCTCCTGGATTGGAGCAAAACTCCGCGAGAGCGCATCAGCCTTGATGTTTTTTGACCCAGGGCGATATGTTATCAAAAAATTAAAGCGAGCAAAAAACAAAGCCCATCGTGCCTGCCTGGCATTGAGACGCTTCGCTGACTCTAAATATGCCAGATTCTTATGGTCGGTGAGAATTGAGACCACAAACTTAGCCCCCTCAAGCCAGTGTCTCCACTCCTCGAGTGCATCCTTAATAGCCAACAATTCCCGGTTACCCACGTCATAATTCATCTCGGCAGGCGAAAATTTACGGGAAAAGTAAGCACAGGGATGAAGGCGATTATCAGACACTCCCATCTGAGAGAGCACTGCCCCAATACCCATCTCAGAGGCATCCACCTCCACCACAAAAGGACGCTCTGGATCTGGGTGTCGCAGCACCTTGGCCGATACAAATGCCCTTTTGAGACGGGCAAAAGCCGCTTTAGCCTCACAAGACCAGTGAGCAACATCCGCCCCTTTCTTAGTGAGTGCCACCAAGGGCGCCACTATAGACGAAAATCCAGCGATAAATCGTCTATAAAAATTTGCAAAGCCCAGGAAACGCTGAAGCGCCTTCAAACTAGTGGGCTGCACCCAATCCAGGACTGCCTGTACCTTGGAACCCTCCATTTGGAAACCTTCTGGGGAGATAATATATCCTAGAAATGCGATTTGCTGAACTTCAAATTCGCACTTCTCCAGCTTCGCCCCAAGCCGGTGGTCTCTGAGTTTCTGGAGGACTAAGCGTACATGCTTCCGATGTTCCTCCAGGGAATGGGAGAAGATTAGGATGTCATCTAAGTATACAACTAAGAATCTATCCAAATATTCCCTGAGTACATCATTCATGAAATCCTGGAAGACTGCCGGGGCATTACAGAGCCCAAAAGGCATCACCAAATATTCATAATGCCCTGAGTGGGTATTAAAGGCAGTCTTCCATTCATCCCCCTCTCTTATTCGGATTAGATTTGTACGCACCGCGTAGGTCAATCTTAGAAAAAATGGTGGCAGTACGAAGCTGGTCAAACAAGACCGAAATGAGAGGCAGTGGGTATGAGTTTTTAATCGTGATACGGTTCAATTCCCTGAAGTCGATGCAGGGTCGCAATGAACCGTCCTTTTTACCCACGAAGAAGAACCCCGACCCAACTGGAGACTGTGAAGGTCTGATAAATCCCTTAGCCAAGTTCTCCTGAATGTACTCTGCCATAGCCTGAGTCTCAGGACGTGATAGGGAGTACAACCTGCTCTTGGGAAGCTTAGCATTTGGCAACAAATCAATGGCACAGTCATAGGGGCGATGGGGAGGTAGTACCTCTGCAACTTTTTTGGAGAACACGTCCGCAAAATCTGCATAACACCCTGGCAATCCTGGCAAACTTAGCTGCGAGAGCCTGACTGGAAGGCTCAAGCAACTCCTGAAACAATCAGTACCCCAACTAAGAATCTCCCCAGATACCCAGTCAAATTGAGGATTGTGGGCCCTTAACCAGGGTAACCCCAACACCAATGGGGCAAAAGTACAGACAGTCACATAAAATGACAATTTTTCAGAGTGTGTGGCTCCAATAAACAAAGAAATCTGGCTAGTGCAAGAGGTAATTTTACCTTGGGATAATGGTTCCCCGTTTAACCCACAAATCTCAATTTCCGATGCCAAGGGTAATAAGGGAACAGAGTGTTTCAGGGCGAATTGGCGGTCCATAAAAACCCTGTCAGCCCCATTGTCCACAAAGGCCTCAGTCTTGACAGTTTGACCGAGGATCTTCAAGGTCACCGGAATGATAAAAGTCTTCTTGGGAAATTCTGACTTCTGGCCTGACAGGATATTTCCCATCACCCTCAGGCCCTGAAGTTTTCCGGCTTTTCTGGGCATGGTACTACCACATGACCTTTATTCCCACAGTACAAACACAACCCCTGCTGTCTCCTCCGCGTCTTCTCACGCGAGGAGAGGCGGGTAGCCCCAATCTGCATAGGCTCCTCGGAAAATTCCTCAGAGTCTGAGGTTCCCTTGGGAAAGAAGGAAACCTCGGTCTCCCTTTCAAGCCTACGCTCTCTCAGCCGTCTATCCACCCGGATGGATAACTGCATGAGCTGATCCAAGCTATCAGGCAAGGGATATTGTACCAGTTGGTCTTTTATCTGGTTAGAAAGACCTCTTCGGTACTGGTGTCTCAGGGCTGGGTCATTCCACTGGGTATCATGGGCCAACCTCCGAAACTCCGTACAGTAAACCTCAACTGGCCTTCGCCCTTGCTTAAGGATCGAAATCTGAGCCTCGGCTGAGGCCGTCTTGTCAGGGTCATCATACAACATGCCCAGTGCCGTAAAAAAAGCATCAACACTTTTAAGCGACGGACAGTCAGGCTGCAACCCATATGCCCAGACCTGTGGGTCTCCTTGTAGTAAGGAAATCACTATGCCCACCCGCTGAATCTCCGACCCAGAAGACTGAGGCCTAAGCCGGAAGTATAGCTTGCAGCTCTCCTTGAAACAAAAGAACTGCGAGCGATCTCCAGAAAAACGATCCGGGAGATTTACTTTCGGCTCCTTAACCCCTGAAGGTGCTGCTGCTGCGGGAGCTCCGCCAGCGGCCTGGGAGGTGTGCATTTTAATGGACAAATCATTAAATTGTCGAGTCAGGACCTGCACGTGATCGACCACCTGTTGCAACGTATTTTGAGGGGTATGCTCCATATTCCCACAAAATTTCAACAGGAGTATTAGGCTGCTGAATATGTTATGCACACCAGTGCCTGCAGGAATGTACTGGTGTCTGAACTGTTATGCACACCAGTGCCTGCAGGAATGTACTGGTGTTTGAACTGTTATGCACACCAGTGCCTGCAGGAATGTACTGGTGTCTGAACGGATAGGGATGCAAAACAAATGAACTCACAGACAGACTGGGGAATATGACATTACGTACACAGAAGGTGATAGGGTAACAAAATAAACACAAAGTGAACAGAGAAGCCCAGAGGCTAAGGAACTGGGTGTCTCCCTAGTATTAGTAATGCTCAGATGGAAAAAGCAAGATGTTGTGTTTTAATACGTAGAGAACCCGAAATGCTGTTGCTAAGGGCAACAGCAAAACCCTAAAGGGTTACCAACGGGTGTGGCAGTAAACTCCTTGGTCAGATATGGAATGATAGACACAAGGAGAGTCTCCACAATCCTAATCCTCACTTGCAGTGCACAGGTTCAGCTTACTGACACCTGAACACCTTGCACAGTGAGACAGGATTTTGGCAGGCAAATCTGAGAATACAGCCGCAAACTTGCTAAGTTCACAGAGTAGCAAAAGAACCCCAGCAAGTTAAACGACTGACTCCAGTCTTACTGCTAGGTCTGGATTCCCCAGGCCTATTTGCAGTAAGCAACAACAAACACAAAGCTACACAGTACTGGCTAACTTTCAGCAACTGACTAACCAACAAAGATTCAGCAGCATCTGCTTAACCTGAGAAGAGGCCTTATATAGCAGGTGCTGTCCACGCCCCACTCAGACCTCACAGACTGTGAGCACAAAAACCAGCACCGGATCCCCTGCCGTGCACAGAGCCTGTAACCACTGCACAGCAAAAGACCCGAACCGGAGTATCAGCTGCGCTCAGGTTACTCCGCTAGCACTTGTCTCCCGGTTGCCATGACAACGTGGCAGCACAGGGCAGGAGACCCTAACACTGACCCAGAGATGTCCAATCCTGTGCCAGCCTGAGACTCTCTGAATCACCTGACACTGCTCACCAATCACCAAGGACCAGGAAGTATAAGTTAGGAGACTTGAGTTGGAGACTCTGCCAGTTCCTTGTGTCACACACAGCTCTGTGTGAGCTTTGAAGCTGAGCTCCCTAAAGGTAACACTTGTACTTCGGTTCCTGTAAAACTCTGCTCTTTTGCTACCCAGTCTGGATTACAGTTGTGTTACCATTGATATCCAGTATTTCTATAGCCCAATCTTAAAGACACAGCTGCAGTATTATACAGTCTCATCTTAAAGCCACAGCTGCAGTATTCTTCAGTCTCATCTTAAAGCCACAGCTGCAGTATTCTTCAGTCTCATCTTAAAGCCACAGCTGCAGTATTCTACAGTCTCAACTTAAAACCACAGCTGCAGTGTTCTTCAGTCTCATCTTAAAGCCACAGCTGCAGTATTTTACAGTCTCATCTTAAAGACACAGCTGCAGTATTCTCCAGTCTCGTCTTAAAGCCACAGTCGCAGTATTCTTCAGTCTGGTCTTAAAGCCACAGCCGCAGTATTCTTCAGTCTCATCTTAAAGCCACAGCCGCAGTGTTCTTCCACCTTGTCTTAAAGTTACAGCCACAGTCATCGTTCTTCTTTCAGTTGCGTTTCCAGTTACATCCGGTACCAGCCTGGATTACAGTTGCATTCCAGTATACTGGTACAACAGCCCGGTTCATAGTGCGGTTCCCAGTCTCACTGGTAACCAGCCTGGTTCTCAGTCTCACCAGTAACCAGTCCGGTTCTAAATCCAGCCAGTAACCAGCCTAGTTCTGCGTGACTCCAGAGAAACTTTTTCATAATAACCTTGAGTACACAAGCACCCACTCCTGTGACAGTATATCCAGTTCAATCTCACCAATACATTCACCATCCTGCTATCAACACCAAGTCCCTGGTGATCCAGTGGTCAGGATACGGCTTCCTCTACCGAGGCCCGGGTTCGATTCCTGGTCAGGGCTTGCTCCTTCTTCTCACTGATTCCTACAGACCAGCCTAATATACACATAGTCCTCCAGTTGCCCGCACAGACTTCACTAACACCGGGTTCACAAAAATCACGGCCATGACAAATGGTAGTTTGTTTTATGGATTACTTTCAGAATCGTCAGGGATAAAGGCTGTTTCCATAGTTGAGCTTAGGATATTGCCCAAGACGTACCTGCTGGAGGGGGGGACAGAATGAGGAACAATGTGAAGTAGCGCCAATGTTGGATCTGGAGAGATATTTAGGTCTAATACTTTATTAATTAAGACAAAAACTTCGGACCAATAGTTAGAGATCACTAGCCAAGACCAAAACATATAGATATGGCCCACATTACCACATAGTCGCCAACATATGTTGCTACATGAGGGCCAAAATGTATGCAACCGGTGCGGGGGCAAATACAATCTATGAACTAGTTTTATATGCATTTCAGTGTGGTTTAAACACCGGGGATATGGAGTAGGAGGACAAGAAGACTTTTTGCCATTCAATCGGCGACAGCGTTCTGCCAATATCTGATTCCCATTTCAGTTGGGCAGTGGACTTGGTAGGGAAAGCAGGAGTTATTAACACTCTATACCAGAATGAAATATAGCCGCTAGAGTTGAATAGGGAAGGTCAGGTAAGAAGCTTTTGTGAGGTAATGTCCGGTGAGATTAAGGCAGGGGGGAATGATTTCCACCAATGTGCTATTTGTAGATAGTGGAAGAGTTCCGAGGAAGGTAAGGAGAATTTCTGTTGGAGAGATGAGAAAGGTAGTAGGAAAATACCATCTAATAAGTCTCCAAGCAACGTTACAGCCTCAGGTGAGGGGATGTAGACCCTTGTGTGGCTACTATAAAAATGTGGTCTGGAATCAGACCACAGTAGAAGTCTATAGATTATGAAAAACGGGACATTATTCCACGTTTTAGATATAACTCCTCAGGTGAGATATCCCCAAGCGGTCATGTGTTTACTAGATATGTGAATAAACACATTATTAAACTAATTTCTGGTATTTTATAAATGTATTAACATATGGTTTATTGTGGACATATATGTCTGTCATTAATTGGTCATATTTTGAGATGAGTTGGTTAATCACAATCTATTATGCAAATGAGCAGCCATATTTGTTGGGTATATAAACCCTTACTTACAGCCCAGTTTAGCACCTTGAAAAAGTTGTGTGAACACAACGAAACGCGTTGGTGTGAGCTGCTCTCTTACATCACTCCCTGGACCTACAACAATTTGGAGACAGAGGACCTGAACCAAGCCCCCACACGGAACCTCATGTACCTTTGCTGGAGGTAAACCATCTGAACTGAGGAACCTACTTTCACCACTACACCAAGGAACTGCAAAACTGCGGGATGCAGAGCCGCTTAATAATCCTTGACCATCTGTGGTAACTATTGCTAACAAAAGACTACTCTGTTGATACATTTGGATACAGAAGGGGACTCTTTATATAGGAACAGGTCCTAACACCTCCTCCATCTTTTAGCTAATTGTGACCTGGAGTTATGCCGTACACCCTTTTCTAGGGTTTATTAACACTTTATGTTGTTATTGTCTATTCTATGGACGTTTTAGTGAATTTTATATGAACTAAATATGTTTGTGTATTAATTTGCTCATCTCATATATGACCGTTTAGCGCTAGAATCCTACTGTTGCTATTTTATATGAGGTCTGACCAACCTCCCTCTTTTTAGCTGCTGTGCCGACCTTCCCCGATCAGCGCCTGGAGAGAATCACCTTAGGGTGGTTTTTTCCTTTTTTTTAAATGTTACAACTAGAGCTCTCCATTTGGCGAGATTCATGTGGGGTATTAGTTTTGTGAGTGTGGTGATGGAGATCTGTGGTACAGCGCAGGCAGGGGATGACATAGTGGCAGATAATTTATCCCAGACTTTCAGAGAGGCCTGTGTAGAGGGGAGCAGGTTGGGGAGGTGGGGTCGGAATGATTTAGGAATACAGAACAGATTTGTAAGGGGGAAAGAGCAAGCAAAGGATTGCTCAAGCTCTACCCATCCTATTTGCAAGTTAGAGTTAAAATAATTCTTAATGGAAGCTAAGAGGCAGGCTTCTTGGTATAAGTATGTCAGGTAGGTTGAGTCCCCCTAGTGCCTTTAGCAGTACCATTTAGAGCGTGCTAATGTAGGAGGTTTCGAGGACCAAACATACTTTGTTAGAATGGAAGAGCAGGTCTGGAGGGACTTTTTTGGGAAAATATATGGAATTGTGCGGAATAAATACATTAATTTAGGCAAAAGGGACATTTTAAAAGCAGCCATGCGACCTAGCCAGGAGACATCGTACGGCCGCCAGGAGGTTGTTAAGGCCTCTAGCGTCGCTACTAGAGTGGAGAGATTAGAGGTGAAGACTTCGGAAGCGATAGTAGGGATGTTGATGCCTAAGTATTTTATCATGTCTTTCTGTCAATTATATATGGGTAAGAGGTTTGAAGAAGAGGCAGGGAGGCGGTTAGGTTAATAGGTAAGGCATCTGTCTTTGTGGTATTAAGTTTATAATAAGAGGCTAAACTATAGGTATCAAGGATAGAATGAAGGGAAGGGAGAGTGACAGTGGGGTCAGAAACAAAAAGGAGGACATCATCAGCAAAAAGGTTCAGTTTGTGGCAGGAAGGACCAATCTTCAGACCTGGGAAATTTGGATCGTTACGTATAGAAATGGCAAGGGGTTCGATCGATAAAACAAATATTCAAGGGGATAGAGGACATCCTTGCCTCGTACCATTTGTAATAGGGAATGGATCGGACAAAAATCCATTGCTGAACACCCGGGCCGTGGGAGAGCTATACAAAGATAAGATAGATGATAAAATGTGATCTTTAAACCCAAAGCAAGTAAGAACTGCATGGATTTAAGACCAGTTAAGCCTGTCAAATGCTTTTTCAGCATCAAGTGACAGCAAGAGAAGGGAGCGACGGAATCAATTACTCTGCGTGTGTTGTCTGATGACCATCTCCCTGGAACAAAGCCGGTCTGGTCCGGCTGTATCAGCAATGGAAGAAATTTATTAATACGGTGTAACACTGTAGGGGAACAGGTGCCATCTCCTGGGGTAAACAGTAGTGTGCAGCAGCTGAGAGACCATACAAGTCCAGTTTTGTGGTGCAACTGGCCGCAACCAGTTTTATTAAACAGAAAATAAAAATAAACCTCAAAAGAAAATGCCTTGCCTGTCCGGCACTAACTATACACAAGATGTACCTGACTGTCTCTAAACAAAACACAGAGTTTTTCCAGTAAGTACTGTGTGGCTCACTTGTATAAGGACGCAGGTTTCCCTCGCAAAGATTCTGCAGTTTCTCCCCAGGCAGTCTGCACACACTGATCAGGCTAGCAGCCCTATAACACTCTTACACAGCTGGAAGCCCTGATTAGCCCTCTGTGAGGCCAAAGATCCGAACTGGGCCCAATGGCTGGAACTTGACCCCTCTCTCTCTCCCAGAACCATTATCCAGCTTTTCCAACAGACTGAAAAGCTGCTAACAAAACAAACATTTTCCTGGAAGTTTCTTTTTTCTAAAACATGTAGGACAAGAACCTGGGACAAACATACTTGCCCTCAAACACTATTCCAGTGTTCCTGTCACAACGGGTAGCTATTAGTTTGGCATATAGTTTAACATCACAGTTAAGCAGCGCAATAGGGCGATAGTTGTGGCAATAGGATGGGTCTTTCCCAGGTTTGGGGATGGTTACAATACGTGCTTCTAATAGTTCCATAGGGAGGGTGCCTAGTGTGGAGAACTCATTAAAAAGGTCAGTCAAGTAGGGTGACAACAGGTCACGAAATGAGACAAAAATCAGTGACAAAACCGTCTGGGCCCTACGCCTTGCCTTGGGGAAGTGACTTAATAGCCGTAAGAATTTCTGTGGAGGACCATGGAGCATTAAGTGCAGATAGTTGTTCTGGGTAAGAGTGGGTAAAGACAGTTTGTCTAGGAAAGAGGAAATAGAGCAGGCCTGTCCAACCTGCGGCCCTCCAGCTGTTGAGAAACTACACATCCCAGCATGCCATGACACAGTTTTAGCATTCTCTAACAGCAAAACTGTGTCAGGGCATGCTGGGATATGTAGTTTCACAACAGCTGGAGGGCTGCAGGTTGGACATGCCTGCAATAGAGGATGAAGTAGGTTGGGGGGGGGGGTGGAAGGGTCAGATATTAAATTGTAGAGTTGAGAGTAGTATTGTGCAAAATGGTTCGTAATGTCTTTAGTAAATATATTTAATTCTGTGCCTAGTTTGTTGAGCTCGAAGCTTGCAGGCCAACATTCTACCTGATCTATTACCTAAAAGGTAAAACTTTTGTCGCATTCTATATAATGCCGCTTGCGTACGGGCTAGGAGTAGTTTTTGAAGTTGGCTGCGGACACTTGAGAGTTCTTTCTTGAGAGCTCTGGAGGGATTGATCATATTCTCAGATTCTAGGGTCTGTAGTTTAGCCTATAAATCTGATTGTAGTTGGATGGCTTGCTTTTTAAGAGTGGCTCCAGCTTGAATGGCAGCCCCGACTGCCTTGAAAGCACACCAGTGGTTTATAATAAACATATCTAGAGGGGAGTTGACGGCCATATAGGAATTTATGGAATCTAGAATAATCTTCTTGGACAGGGGGTTCTTTAGGAGGTGGGGGTAGAGACGCCATTGTTGGGATGGAGTCTGGGTAGTATTGGAATTCCATTTCCAGAGAATAGGGGCACAGTCAGACCAGGTAATAGGCAGGATATCGATATCTTTAGTTTTTTGAAGAGACCATTTATCACATAGGATCAAATCGATTCTAGAATAAGAGTTGTGCACTGGGGAATAAAATGTATATTCTCGACCAGATATCGTACAAATCAAATTCAGTAAGCAAGTTGCAAAAGGTCAGGAAGGGGCCTGTCAAGGAAGATGGGGAGGCATGAGAGGGGCAATAGGATTTGTCTATCTTGGGGTCCAAAACTAAATTATAGTTGCCTAGTACAACCAGGGAGCCTTTTTTTTTAGATCAACAATTTTATTTGTTTTTAAAAAAAATACAAAAACAGAAAGGACCTTCGAGATACAGGAATACATGACTGATAAAAGACTTGTACAATCTAAAAAAGGCAGTATGTGACTGTGTCAGGAAAAATTGAAAGAAACAGCAAATGTATAATATTATATCCTGATAGTAACTGTGCCAAGGAAAATCAATCTTGAGCCAAATTGATGACCTGGATAGGTCACACAGATTGCTAACATCAGTCATAATAAAAGAAATGGTCTATCTGTCGGCTGTATCAGAGAAAACACAAATATACATGAAAGGTGTCAGAGAAGGCCGACAGAGAAAATACAAATATACATGAAAGGTGTCAGAGAAGGGGAGAAATGAGGGTGTGGGGGGGGGGGGGGAGGGGTGAACATGAGGGGAAAGACAAGACAAATGTAACTCTAACAGGAATGAGTAGCAGCTACAGATATCCAGAAAATCAACCGGCTAGAGACGGTACGTGAGCATACTAAGCGGCATCAGGAAGAGAGCAAATGCGTTATACTTATAACATCAGATATATTTCAAAACAGAACATAATATATTGTGAAGGCTAAAAGAGCAACAGGAAACTCTGGAGAGAGAGTAATAAACAGGCACAGGTAATTTAAGAAACACCATCAAGTTGTCGATACAGGTACCACCTAGTGGTCTCAAACAGTTTATAAATATATTCTTGTACTGCAGGGTCTAGAGCAGGGGTGGGCAATTATTTCAGCTGGGGGGCCGCTTAACACTTCCAACAAATATTCGAGGGCCACACACAAAATACTCAAAAAGAGTCCCCTTTTTACACATTACGGCAGATAGCGTCCCCTTTTTACACATTACGGCAGACATCGTCCCCCTTTTTACACATTACAGCAGACAGCGCCCCCGTTTTTACACATTACGGCAGACATTGTTCCCCTTTTTACACATTACAGCAGACTGCGTCCACTTTTTACACATTACGGCAGACATCATCCCCCTTTTTACACATTACAGCAGACAGCTGCCCCGTTTTTACACATTACGGCAGACATTGTCCCCCTTTTTACACATTACGGCAGACTGCGTCCACTTTTTACACATTACGGCAGACTGCGTCCCCTTTTTACACATTACGGCAGACATTGTCCCCCTTTTTACACATTACGGCAGACTGTGTCCACTTTTTACACATTACGGCAGACATTGTCCCCCTTTTTACACATTACGGCAGACTGCGTCCACTTTTTACACATTACGGCAGACTGCGCCCCCTTTTTACACATTACGGCAGACATCGTCCCCCTTTTTACACATTACAGCAGACAGTGCCTCCGTTTTTACACATTATGGCAGACATCATCCCCCTTTTTACACATTACGGCAGACAGCATCACCCTTTTTTACACATTACGGCAGACAGTCCCTCCCCCCCTATCCCCTCCCTCCCCTAAACCCATATTGTAGTTTTTAACTCAGCTGCCTCCCCACCCCTAAACCTATATGGCAGCTTAAGCAGTGATCCAGGGGCTGGCAGGACAGGGGGTTTACCTGTTCGTCACAGTGGCAGACGATCCCCGCTGTCCGATGATGCCGCCTGGAGTCACTGCTGATGTGGCCTCTTGCTCCCGCTCGCTGGCCGCTGCTTCTTCTCCTCACTCAGCCGCCAAGCGCAGTGCCCGCCCCCCGTGCCGCCCAGCGCGCTTGGTAACAGAGGAAATCCCGGTCAGCTGACCTTGTGACGTGACCGGGATTTCCTCAGCGGCGCCTCGTCTGAGAACAGTGCAATGACAAGCGGCCTGTCGGGCCGCTTGTCATTGCACTCTAATGGGGCACAGCGGGCCAGGCACGATCGGTCCGCGGGCCGCATCCGGCCCGCGGGCCGCCTGTTGCCCACCCCTAGTCTAGAGTATTGATATACCTTTCACATTTTTTGGCAAACCGTCTAACCCCCGTTCTACATCAGGGAGAGAGGCACACCTCTCGAAGTAAAGAATCCTAAGGGTCATATGTTTAACTGCCATTAGAGAGGGGGTAGACAGTTTAATCCAATGATTAAGAATTTGTTTCTTCGCTATCGTCAGAATGACAGACAGCACCGGAACAATATTCCTTTCCTCGGGCCCTAAGGCAGAGCTGGATTAAGGCAATGGGGGGCCCGGAGCACTTAAGACAGGGGGGCCCTAAAGTCAAAATTTTAAATCATAGCGTTGTAAATATTAAAGATTCTCTATGAATTATTTATAGTTAATGCAAAAGAAGTATATATACACACACATATTTGAGTGCTCCTGTGCCTTCCTACGAGAGAACCAGTCCCCCCACATGTATCGGCCGGAAATAGGTGGCACTAGGAGACTTTTCAGTGCATAAAGTGCTTTAATGTGGATTAAAGCACTTTATGCACTGAAAAGTCTCCTAGTGCCACCTGTTTCCGGATGATATATACATATATATATATATATATATATATATATAATGCATACATGCGGTGGGATGTAATGGAGTGCTGTTTGTGTTTCTGTATACGTATATATGTTGGTGTGTGTGTTTGTCTCTCCGGCCAATCTTGGACGTTTTTAAAGGGGCAGTCACTTACAAGGCAAAACCATGCCATGAGAGAGACACAAACACACCAACATATATATAGAGATACAAACACACCCATATACTGTATATATATATAAATATATATATATATATATGTAACAAGAAGATGAATCAGCACTCACCATAACAAGGGAGAAAATTGCTCTGGTGCCATCTAGAAAGAGTCTATAAAACAATACATCAAACAAGCAGCGGCACTCAGAGACATAATGAAGAAATAACTGTATTTATAACATCACTTCAATCCATCCAACGTTTTGGGACAGTATAGTCCCTTTGTCAAGGTGAAACAGTGAATAACCTTAGTCACTGTATCACCTTGACAAAGGGACTATACTGTCCCAAAACGTTGGATGGATTGAAGTGATGTTATAAATACACAGTTATTTCTTCATTATGTCTCTGAGTGCCGCTGTTTGTTTGATGTATTGATATATATATATATATATATATATATATATAAAACGTCTTCCAACGACAGCACTCAAAATAACCACACCAGGCAGTAGATTTCTACGACATTTCAATGCTCCTTGTTTGGCATTTTTGTCAGGGTGTATAACGAAAATGCCAAACATGGAGCATTGAAACCTTGGTAGAAATTTACTGCATGGTGTGGTTATTTTGAGTGCCGCCATTGGAAGACGTTGTATTATGCTGCATGGAATCATACAGCCTATTTTGGAGGGCACCAATTTTTAAAGGCATTTGCTACATTTATTAAGGTTTGAGGAGTGACGCTTTTGGAAATATATATATATATATATATATATATATGTGTATGGGGTGAGCTGACAGCGCCAAAAAATGTAGATATAATTTTTCACAGTATGTCTATTACAATCCCTTGTGGAAAGTTCTCTATGATACCACTCCCCTTTCTGTATGGGGCGTCTGCTCAATCTCAAATAAAACCTACACTTGTACGTGTGAAGGATATAAGAAATATGGAAAAAGTGGATGAGATCAGAGCGACCACCGGTGGTAAAAAGTATAAAACTAGAGAAGTATCTTTAAAAGTATAGGCGGGATTTATTCAAAACGAACGTATACAATTTAAAAAAAAATTTTTGACACACATGTCAACATCTATAAAAAAGGGGGGGGTTATATTTTTAAAAAAGTTTTCTGTTTAAAAGTAAACAGTAAAACATATACACAGAGAAAAAGGCATAAAAAGGACATAAAAAGACATAAATACGTAAAAAACGGGTCCTTATGGTCATAAAAAATATATTGTGCGAGGTATAAATATATCTAGAATTAGTTAGAACAGAGAATTAATGAATAGAATGAACAGCTTATCTTTGGATTTTCAGTAATAGCAGGAATCACCCAACGCGTTTCGTCTTATGTGACTTCATCAAGGGGTAGTGAGTTCAGTGGGACATGTCATTTATTTATACCCCTATGGGTCAGGAAGTAATTAGTGACCTCACTTCCTGTGACAGGATGTGAATTTTAAAAAACGTTATTGTGTTTCAGAAATATACTATAAATAGTCTCTGTATATGGGGATATTGGTAGCATACAAAAGCGCCTTAATTGCGCTGAGAAATGATGTCCAGAAACTGCAGAAAATCAGAAATACTTCTTGTTTACTGAAGTCCGGTTTGGTGACGCGAATTGCGTCATTTCCGCCCCACTTCCGGTGTCAGTGGATCCGTCCCGCGCATGCGCCGGTAGTTGTAGCAGGAAGTGCGGCGGCCATTTTCTTGAAGTCCGTACCGGCAGACCTCTGACCAGACTGGAAGCAGATGTCGGCGGCCATTTTTTCATAGTTCATATGCATAGGTTTTTGCAGTTTATAGGTGCTGACTCCGTCTCCACACCGGAAATCATAACATAGGGATGGGGGAAACAAGTGTCAGTAGAACCGCAAATGCATTAAAAATGTGTCATTTTACTGTCCTTATTTATACAGAACACTAATTTGGTTAAAGATTGTATTGGAGCTGTGCATCACCCTAGTAATCAATGGATCAATAAAAAATATATATTTTGATGCGAACGGTAAACTGACGTATTTTTCGCGGCGTCAGATACTTTCTATAGACTCACATGGATAAATACAGTTTTATATTAAATGAAGGAGAATTTTTCGGTGATAGTGGCATTACAATTGAAATCATAAATGCTTATGCATAGTTTATGCAGTCATAAGAATAATGAGTTTCATTAGATAAATTAAATACAAATTAAGTGCGGGTGAAGGGTGGGGGGGGGGGGGGGGTGGGAGGAACGTGAGCGGAAGGTGGGGGGGGGAAGGGGAGTTGGGGTAGGGAAGGGGGGGGAAGGCGTAGGGGATGGAAAGACATTATAGAAGGGGCACTGACCCATGTTCCAACTACTATTACAGTACCCGGTGTTCTTGGGATGTGCCCATACCCAATACTGGCCGGGCCAACACTGCTTGGCTTCCAAGATCGGACGAATTTGGGCATATCCAGTGTGGTATGACTGTAATCTGTGGTTAGGGTAGTGGAAGAAGTGGTCCAGAGGTTGGGGTGCCCATTGCTCCGTATTCCAACCCGGACTGAGCTAGAAAAAAAGGAAAGAGGGGGGGGGGGGGGGGGGGGGGTGCAGATGAAATCAGGAGTTCAAAGAATCACGCTTACGTTTATAGAAAGGGGGCTATTTCGTAGCCTTCGTTCAGTCCATTCGGATGGAGGGATTTCAATTCGTGTATCCAAAACATTTCTCTCCTCGACAGGAGGTTGGAGAGGTCCCCCCCTCTTTCTCCTAGTGCCACTAATTCCAGACCTTTGAACGTGAGTTCTTCTGGGTTGGAACCGTGATGTTGTAGGAAGTGTCTGGAAACTGCGTGAGTTTGGACCCGGTTCTTTATATTCCTTATATGTTCCTGTATGCGGATTTTCAGTGGTCTTTTAGTCTTTCCAATATACTTCTTTTTACATGAGCATTCCAAAAGGTATATGACGGAGCATGTGTTGCAATTAATGAAGTGCTTAATTTTGTATTCCTTAGTGTCACCCGTGTTCTTGAAGGTTTTCCTGTTGGGGTTCACAAATTTACAGATATTGCAGTGACCGCATTTGAAGCATCCCACACATTTTGGTAGTGTGTTTCTTGGGGTGTTGTAGTTCTTTATCATGCTTGGTGCAAGGAGGTCCTTTAGATTTTGCGATTTCTTGAAAACAACTTGCGGTTCAGTTGGTAGGTAATCTTTAAGGATGGGGTCCATTAATAATATGTTCCAGTGTGTTTTAAGTGTTTGTTTGATCAGGTTATCATGTTTACTGTAGGTGGTAATGAATCTAACCGTGTCTTTAGCATTCTCCTTCGGTTTGTATTCCAGGAGTTTGTTTCTTTCCAGGGTTTTTGCTTTTGCATTGGCAGCTGCTGTAATGCGTTCAGGGTATCCTTTTTCTTTAAATCTCTCTGTGTAGACTGTTAGTTGGGCATCACGATCATCCGTCTTTGTACAGTTACGTGCAATTCTTGTAAACTGGGATAGGGGAATGTTATTCTTCCATTGTTTATGGTGGTTGCTATGATAGTGGACATAGCTGTTTGTGTCCACTTTCTTAATGAAGTTCTTCGTGATGATTTCATTTCCTTGGTGAGTCAGTATTAGGTCCAGGAATTCTATCTGTTCCGTGCTGTTATTGGAAGTGAATTTCAAATTCCTGTTGTTATCGGATATATATACGAGGAAGTTGTTGAAAGAGGTTTCATCTCCGTCCCATATAATCAGGATGTCATCAATGAATCTTTTATAAAATATTAGTTTTGTGTTGTAGGGATGATCCGTATAAATGAAATCATTTTCCCAGTGGCCCATGAAGAGATTAGCGAAACTGGGCGCGAAAATTGTTCCCATCGCTGTCCCGCAGGTCTGGAGGTAAAATTGGTCCTGAAATTTAAAATAATTGTGTTTTAAAATATACTCCATAATATCACAAATAAAAATCCGGTGGTCGTCCTTGATAAAAGTGTCCTTTCTCATAAAAAAGTCGCATGCTTGAATCCCTTGGTCATGTTTGATGCACGTGTATAAAGACTGTACATCTACAGTGGCCCACCTGTAAGTATCTTTCCATGTTTGTAATTCCATTAGGTTCAAAACTGATGTAGTGTCCTTGAGATACGCAGGTAGGTCCATGACATATTTTCTGAGAAAGATATCCACGTATTCTGACAGGTGGGATGTTAGGGAGTCTATTCCTGCCACTATTGGCCTCCCTGGTGGATTAGTCATAGATTTATGCACCTTTGGGAGGAAGTAAAAAATGGGGGTGACGGGGTTAGTGCTAAGGAGATATTGGTATTCTTCCTTAGTAAGTGTCTCGTTCCTGAGGCCTTTGAGGAGGATGGCTCTAAGTTCCTCCACGTACAATTCTTTTGGATCTGCTGCTAGTGGTTTATAGGATGATTCATCTCCCAATAGTCTTTCAGCTTCCGTGATATATGCTGTGCGGTCCATAATCACTAGCCCCCCCCCTTTGTCAGCTGGTTTTAAAATGATGTCTTTATTTCCCTGGATTTGTTTGATTGCTTGTCTTTCTTTATTGGTTAGATTCTTCTCTTTAATTGGTTGGATCTCTGCCTCACATAGGTCTTTTACCACTAAGTCGTAAAACATGCCTATGTTGTTCCCCTTGGATTCCAGGGGGTAGAATTTCGAGATCGGTCTTAATCCTGATTTAGATTGGTCATAGTTTCTTATGACCGCGTCTTCCTTCCTTAAAAAATGGCGTTTCAGAGTGAGTTTTCTCACAAATTTGTTCAGGTCTACAAACGTGTCAAATTTATTCATCCCTTTTGTTGGTGCAAATGATAGCCCTTTATTCAAAAGGGAGATTTCGTGCGTGGTAAGGTCATGTTCTGATAGATTAAATATGCCTTTAGGTGTAGAATCTTCTACTGCACATATCTCCGTTTGAATAGGCTTTTTTCTAGTACCCCCACGGCATCCTCTTCTTCTAGGTGCCTTTTTCGTGGTGATGCGTAGCTCGCTCCCTCCTTGGTGGTTGTGGTCGTGTCCCTGACCTTTGTACTTGGTCCTTGGGATAAAAAAACCTCTCCTGTTGAGTCTAGCTTGCGTAGTGCTGTAAATCTGTTTGAGGTTTGTGTAGGTCTCCTTTCTTGTAAAGCTCGGCTTGATAATCTCCTTTTTCCTTTTTGTGATGCTGATTGCCAGTACTCCTTTCTCACCTTCCGTTCTTGTGGTTCCTCATGGTTGAACCTATTCCAGTTTTTCACTTTTTTAGTTTCGTAATCCTGTTTGTCCCTGCTGAACTTTTTTTCTTTATTCCTGATTACTGTGTCCTCAATGTGTTCAAGCTTCTTATTCAGAACCTTCTCATTAATTTTAAAGTCCTCTTTGTCCTTGAAGCTCTCGAAACCTTTCTCCGTTTCTTTAATTTCCGTTTCTAGGTTGACTAAGATGCGTTTTTTCTCTGATATGAGCAATCTCATTAAGTTGATGGAACAATTGTGTAAGGTGGTGTCCCATTCTTTCATAAAGGCTTGGTTTTCAGTACCAAAGGTAGGTTGCTTCAAAATCCTAAGACCTCTGGGGACTCTATCCACACTTACATAATGTTCTAAACCTTTAACGTCCCACCATGCTTTTATTTCCTTAACAAGGAGTCTCTCAATGTCCCAGAACATATTATCCAGATTAACTGATGTGGGTATTTCGTCTGGCTTGTTGGTTTCATTAAAGATTTTATTACACAAATTGCTCCTTTTATCCGTACGTTCATTTATTCTGAACATGCTGTGTGAATCTACTGGCCCAATTTAAGGCGGCTGTAAGAAATAGTACAGAGATATGTGTGTATGGGGTGAGCTGACAGCGCCAAAAAATGTAGATATAATTTTTCACAGTATGTCTATTACAATCCCTTGTGGAAAGTTCTCTATGATACCACTCCCCTTTCTGTATGGGGCGTCTGCTCAATCTCAAATAAAACCTACACTTGTACGTGTGAAGGATATAAGAAATATGGAAAAAGTGGATGAGATCAGAGCGACCACCGGTGGTAAAAAGTATAAAACTAGAGAAGTATCTTTAAAAGTATAGGCGGGATTTATTCAAAACGAACGTATACAATTTAAAAAAATTTTTTTGACACACATGTCAACATCTATAAAAAAGGGGGGGGTTATATTTTTAAAAAAGTTTTCTGTTTAAAAGTAAACAGTAAAACATATACACAGAGAAAAAGGCATAAAAAGGACATAAAAAGACATAAATACGTAAAAAACGGGTCCTTATGGTCATAAAAAATATATTGTGCGAGGTATAAATATATCTAGAATTAGTTAGAACAGAGAATTAATGAATAGAATGAACAGCTTATCTTTGGATTTTCAGTAATAGCAGGAATCACCCAACGCGTTTCGTCTTATGTGACTTCATCAAGGGGTAGTGAGTTCAGTGGGACATGTCATTTATTTATACCCCTATGGGTCAGGAAGTAATTAGTGACCTCACTTCCTGTGACAGGATGTGAATTTTAAAAAACGTTATTGTGTTTCAGAAATATACTATAAATAGTCTCTGTATATGGGGATATTGGTAGCATACAAAAGCGCCTTAATTGCGCTGAGAAATGATGTCCAGAAACTGCAGAAAATCAGAAATACTTCTTGTTTACTGAAGTCCGGTTTGGTGACGCGAATTGCGTCATTTCCGCCCCACTTCCGGTGTCAGTGGATCCGTCCCGCGCATGCGCCGGTAGTTGTAGCAGGAAGTGCGGCGGCCATTTTCTTGAAGTCCGTACCGGCAGACCTCTGACCAGACTGGAAGCAGATGTCGGCGGCCATTTTTTCATAGTTCATATGCATAGGTTTTTGCAGTTTATAGGTGCTGACTCCGTCTCCACACCGGAAATCATAACATAGGGATGGGGGAAACAAGTGTCAGTAGAACCGCAAATGCATTAAAAATGTGTCATTTTACTGTCCTTATTTATACAGAACACTAATTTGGTTAAAGATTGTATTGGAGCTGTGCATCACCCTAGTAATCAATGGATCAATAAAAAATATATATTTTGATGCGAACGGTAAACTGACGTATTTTTCGCGGCGTCAGATACTTTCTATAGACTCACATGGATAAATACAGTTTTATATTAAATGAAGGAGAATTTTTCGGTGATAGTGGCATTACAATTGAAATCATAAATGCTTATGCATAGTTTATGCAGTCATAAGAATAATGAGTTTCATTAGATAAATTAAATACAAATTAAGTGCGGGTGAAGGGTGGGGGGGGGGGGGTGGGAGGAACGTGAGCGGAAGGTGGGGGGGGGAAGGGGAGTTGGGGTAGGGAAGGGGGGGGAAGGCGTAGGGGATGGAAAGACATTATAGAAGGGGCACTGACCCATGTTCCAACTACTATTACAGTACCCGGTGTTCTTGGGATGTGCCCATACCCAATACTGGCCGGGCCAACACTGCTTGGCTTCCAAGATCGGACGAATTTGGGCATATCCAGTGTGGTATGACTGTAATCTGTGGTTAGGGTAGTGGAAGAAGTGGTCCAGAGGTTGGGGTGCCCATTGCTCCGTATTCCAACCCGGACTGAGCTAGAAAAAAAGGAAAGAGGGGGGGGGGGGGGGGGGGGGTGTGCAGATGAAATCAGGAGTTCAAAGAATCACGCTTACGTTTATAGAAAGGGGGCTATTTCGTAGCCTTCGTTCAGTCCATTCGGATGGAGGGATTTCAATTCGTGTATCCAAAACATTTCTCTCCTCGACAGGAGGTTGGAGAGGTCCCCCCCTCTTTCTCCTAGTGCCACTAATTCCAGACCTTTGAACGTGAGTTCTTCTGGGTTGGAACCGTGATGTTGTAGGAAGTGTCTGGAAACTGCGTGAGTTTGGACCCGGTTCTTTATATTCCTTATATGTTCCTGTATGCGGATTTTCAGTGGTCTTTTAGTCTTTCCAATATACTTCTTTTTACATGAGCATTCCAAAAGGTATATGACGGAGCATGTGTTGCAATTAATGAAGTGCTTAATTTTGTATTCCTTAGTGTCACCCGTGTTCTTGAAGGTTTTCCTGTTGGGGTTCACAAATTTACAGATATTGCAGTGACCGCATTTGAAGCATCCCACACATTTTGGTAGTGTGTTTCTTGGGGTGTTGTAGTTCTTTATCATGCTTGGTGCAAGGAGGTCCTTTAGATTTTGCGATTTCTTGAAAACAACTTGCGGTTCAGTTGGTAGGTAATCTTTAAGGATGGGGTCCATTAATAATATGTTCCAGTGTGTTTTAAGTGTTTGTTTGATCAGGTTATCATGTTTACTGTAGGTGGTAATGAATCTAACCGTGTCTTTAGCATTCTCCTTCGGTTTGTATTCCAGGAGTTTGTTTCTTTCCAGGGTTTTTGCTTTTGCATTGGCAGCTGCTGTAATGCGTTCAGGGTATCCTTTTTCTTTAAATCTCTCTGTGTAGACTGTTAGTTGGGCATCACGATCATCCGTCTTTGTACAGTTACGTGCAATTCTTGTAAACTGGGATAGGGGAATGTTATTCTTCCATTGTTTATGGTGGTTGCTATGATAGTGGACATAGCTGTTTGTGTCCACTTTCTTAATGAAGTTCTTCGTGATGATTTCATTTCCTTGGTGAGTCAGTATTAGGTCCAGGAATTCTATCTGTTCCGTGCTGTTATTGGAAGTGAATTTCAAATTCCTGTTGTTATCGGATATATATACGAGGAAGTTGTTGAAAGAGGTTTCATCTCCGTCCCATATAATCAGGATGTCATCAATGAATCTTTTATAAAATATTAGTTTTGTGTTGTAGGGATGATCCGTATAAATGAAATCATTTTCCCAGTGGCCCATGAAGAGATTAGCGAAACTGGGCGCGAAAATTGTTCCCATCGCTGTCCCGCAGGTCTGGAGGTAAAATTGGTCCTGAAATTTAAAATAATTGTGTTTTAAAATATACTCCATAATATCACAAATAAAAATCCGGTGGTCGTCCTTGATAAAAGTGTCCTTTCTCATAAAAAAGTTGCATGCTTGAATCCCTTGGTCATGTTTGATGCACGTGTATAAAGACTGTACATCTACAGTGGCCCACCTGTAAGTATCTTTCCATGTTTGTAATTCCATTAGGTTCAAAACTGATGTAGTGTCCTTGAGATACGCAGGTAGGTCCATGACATATTTTCTGAGAAAGATATCCACGTATTCTGACAGGTGGGATGTTAGGGAGTCTATTCCTGCCACTATTGGCCTCCCTGGTGGATTAGTCATAGATTTATGCACCTTTGGGAGGAAGTAAAAAATGGGGGTGACGGGGTTAGTGCTAAGGAGATATTGGTATTCTTCCTTAGTAAGTGTCTCGTTCCTGAGGCCTTTGAGGAGGATGGCTCTAAGTTCCTCCACGTACAATTCTTTTGGATCTGCTGCTAGTGGTTTATAGGATGATTCATCTCCCAATAGTCTTTCAGCTTCCGTGATATATGCTGTGCGGTCCATAATCACTAGCCCCCCCCCTTTGTCAGCTGGTTTTAAAATGATGTCTTTATTTCCCTGGATTTGTTTGATTGCTTGTCTTTCTTTATTGGTTAGATTCTTCTCTTTAATTGGTTGGATCTCTGCCTCACATAGGTCTTTTACCACTAAGTCGTAAAACATGCCTATGTTGTTCCCCTTGGATTCCAGGGGGTAGAATTTCGAGATCGGTCTTAATCCTGATTTAGATTGGTCATAGTTTCTTATGACCGCGTCTTCCTTCCTTAAAAAATGGCGTTTCAGAGTGAGTTTTCTCACAAATTTGTTCAGGTCTACAAACGTGTCAAATTTATTCATCCCTTTTGTTGGTGCAAATGATAGCCCTTTATTCAAAAGGGAGATTTCGTGCGTGGTAAGGTCATGTTCTGATAGATTAAATATGCCTTTAGGTGTAGAATCTTCTACTGCACATATCTCCGTTTGAATAGGCTTTTTTCTAGTACCCCCACGGCATCCTCTTCTTCTAGGTGCCTTTTTCGTGGTGATGCGTAGCTCGCTCCCTCCTTGGTGGTTGTGGTCGTGTCCCTGACCTTTGTACTTGGTCCTTGGGATAAAAAAACCTCTCCTGTTGAGTCTAGCTTGCGTAGTGCTGTAAATCTGTTTGAGGTTTGTGTAGGTCTCCTTTCTTGTAAAGCTCGGCTTGATAATCTCCTTTTTCCTTTTTGTGATGCTGATTGCCAGTACTCCTTTCTCACCTTCCGTTCTTGTGGTTCCTCATGGTTGAACCTATTCCAGTTTTTCACTTTTTTAGTTTCGTAATCCTGTTTGTCCCTGCTGAACTTTTTTTCTTTATTCCTGATTACTGTGTCCTCAATGTGTTCAAGCTTCTTATTCAGAACCTTCTCATTAATTTTAAAGTCCTCTTTGTCCTTGAAGCTCTCGAAACCTTTCTCCGTTTCTTTAATTTCCGTTTCTAGGTTGACTAAGATGCGTTTTTTCTCTGATATGAGCAATCTCATTAAGTTGATGGAACAATTGTGTAAGGTGGTGTCCCATTCTTTCATAAAGGCTTGGTTTTCAGTACCAAAGGTAGGTTGCTTCAAAATCCTAAGACCTCTGGGGACTCTATCCACACTTACATAATGTTCTAAACCTTTAACGTCCCACCATGCTTTTATTTCCTTAACAAGGAGTCTCTCAATGTCCCAGAACATATTATCCAGATTAACTGATGTGGGTATTTCGTCTGGCTTGTTGGTTTCATTAAAGATTTTATTACACAAATTGCTCCTTTTATCCGTACGTTCATTTATTCTGAACATGCTGTGTGAATCTACTGGCCCAATTTAAGGCG